>NC_079136.1:94745213-95052758 GCF_945859705.1 Episyrphus balteatus
CAACCTTCATTTTAAAGGTTAATTCACTCTACTTTTGTTGTCTATAAGAAAAAAAAAATAATTTTCAAATTGGTTAATTTGATGCAGACAAAAATGAGGGCGATAGCAGTACAATAGTTAACTTTAATAATACTTATATTTTTACTTGCACAATTTTACTATGAGGGCAGTGATAAGTTTCTGTGATAGGTATACCTAGTCTCTTTGGTTTGTTCTAGAATTTGGAAAATGTTTGAGAAGTCTTGAAAAATTCTAGACTTTTCTTAATGTAAAATTACTTGAAATCTAGATAGCAAAAGGTTTAGTCAGAGAAGCTATTAATAGGGTTAAATTCTTTGTTGCATTGCACATAAGTAATTCCAGATTATTGATATAAAAATCTATTTTATTGACTGTGTTGTCAAACACAGGTCACCGCCTAAAATATTTAGCATTAATCATCATACCTGATAACAGGATAGATGTTTTTCATTTACATAACTATCAGAAAATCCAATTGCAGAAAAACCATTATGGCGTGATGTTTGAGGAGGAATATTCATTCCAACTCTTTGTCCTTATTGTTTATTCTCCTTTAATAATGTGTATATTATACTTTAGAACCCTATTATGACTTGTGAATCGCTAGAAAAACTTGTCGAATTAAAGTTGATGGGTCTAAAGCGATTCGGAATTTTTTAAAAATTTTATTGACACATTGTTTTCAATATTTTAGCTGAATTACGATGCGAAAGTGTTAGGGCCATTTTTTCACTATTGCCTAGCTTGAAAAAAACTCTAGAGTTGGCGTACTTGAAAGTTGAAACAGAAGTTGTAGATTTGTTTTTTTTTTTTTTTCATTATTTGTTTCTCAACTCTCGAATTTAAAAAAACGAAAGTATGCCAACTTCCATTTTAAAAAATATCCCTGGGATATTTGTGACAGTTAATACAAATATTTAAGATTGGTATATTATATTTGTAGTTTGAACTTATTCAGGAGTTTTATTTAAAATGCAACAATTAGTAACATAAATGTTAGCGGAAATGCAATTGTATGTTTCTATTTTGATAATAATAATTGTCAAATCTTCCTATTTTATTGACTACTCTTCAGTCTAATCTTCCATTTCCAAATATTTTCTTCCGAAAACTATGCGTACAATTTCTCTTTTTTTTACCACAATATACATATCTCAAGTAAAACAATTTCTCAAACCAAAAACATGACATTTTCATCGGAAATCTCAAGTTTTCTGCCCAACTTCTACTTTTCGGGGAGTTGAGGAAATCTAAAGTTGACCAACTCTCGAGTTGAAAATCGAAGGTTAAACTTTTAGTTAATAAAAGCAAATTCGGAAGTTGAAGATAAAAATGCTCAAGTTGTGTTCAACTTCGAGTGAACAAAATGGCCCAGAATACCAAGAAATGAGTTTTTGCAAAATCTTTCGACTTGAGTCAAACGTTTGACTCGAAATTTATAATAGGAACCTTCATCATAGCTTATCTCGTTTTTGATCAGTTCATAAATAAAATTTATGTCATATAATTGACTATTTCCAAAGAAAAGTATCTTATTTTTGTAACTTTATGTGGATATACACAATAATTCTGTTTGGGTTTATTAGCTGCGTTCCTTTGGGAGTATTTATCTACTTCTACTGCTTAGTACTTAAAGCTGCTAGTTTTAAGTCCTAAGCAGTGGATTAATGTTCCTAATGGAACGCAGCTATTATTGTGGCCTGGCAAAAAATAATAAGCTATAGCTCTAAAACTATTGCAGAATAAGTTAAAGAATATCAAACCCAAATAAAACTCATCAGATTTTACTTTTAGAAAGAAGGATTTCATAAATTAAAAAGTAAATTTAAGGCCAAATGTTTAATTGGTTCAAATGATTGCTCAAGATAAACAAAAGTATTTTTGACCCTTCAACAACAAACTTCTTCTTCTTTTTAATCGAGCTGTTGTGATCGCGATGTCGATAGAATCATAACTGCTTCAAACTATTCATCAGCTTTTGGTGTTAGCCGCGTATCTTCTAAAATTGATCAAAATCTTCTAAAAATTATTTTTCCAAGCCTAATTTTGCTACTGCAAAGAGCAGGAAATGAGATTTTAAGGTGTTAGATTGCTTCTTCTTCTTCGTCATCAAAGCAACTTCTGCTGAAGTCCTTTGAGCGTACTCATAGTCTTACGACGTTTCTACCCATGAGACAGTGTCCAATCAGAAAACCTAATATGCAATCTACTCAGAGAAATTTTGTTCAATGATTTGGATCTGCTTGGTGGTTTGGCATGCTGTTATGTTTAACCATTTCTTGTTTGTTTTCTCTATAGCTTTTTGCTATAGCAGCCTGGATATTGTGAACTAATAATTGCACAGGCGTCCATTCTAACCAGTTTGTTCAACGCACTTAAGATTTTGGACGATTTTGAGCCCTTTTCTTGAGCACATTTCCCAAACGATTTTTCATTTAGAATAGGCCTGAATATTTTTCAATGGGAAATTCTCTTGAACTCTCTCATTGAAGTGAAGCCTTGTGCTTTACAAAAAAAAAACGCATGTCAAAAAATAATCGCATTTCAAAAAATCTAGTTTTTTCCGAACTGTTTGACAAGTGACTTTTTATAAGAATCAATTCTAAAACCACCCTATCTTGTTTCACACATTAATTTGTATTTCAATTATTTTCATTTTGAAATGCATTTCCAATTTGTCTACGCGCTCGTAACTACCCAATGAAATCTATAATTTATAATTTTGTGTATTGCAAGTTAGAGCCTCATTTTAATCCGTTGAGTTTATTCAATTGTGCAAACACAACTGTTGTGTCATTGTTTACACATACTGTATATAAGTATTTCGATCTATTTAAAACACAAATTCCTAATCAATGATATGGTTAATGGTATTAATCAAATATCAAATGAGTTTTCTCTAAGTAAAGCTGATTCATTTAAGGTTAAACATTTGCAGTCAGCGCAGTTTAATGAAAGATACATACTATATATCTTAACTTTTTTTCAAAATGTGTCATATTTGAGCTTATCAGTTGTAGGCATATTTAAAAAAAAAAATTTCAAAGAAGATAATAATTAACTTACTGGAGCTTGTTATACTCAGGTTTGAGAGAAGATTGTTTTCTTGCCCTCCTCCGTCTGGTTAAGAAAGTTTGGGATCACAGAAATATGAACCATTACATGTTTTTAAAACAGGATAAAATATATGAATAAAATGTAATTATAAATTTTATATTTTATTCATTTCATTACAGAATTTTTATGTATCAATAAAAGCTGACTCATATAAATTTTCATAAGAAAAAAAAAGAAAAAACAACTTGGGAAATATCATATTATATTTTAATAAATATAAAGCCTTACACAAATATCAACAATGTCCAGCGAAGAAGACAAACCTCCTGCACCACCAGTGCGATTAACAAGCAATCGAGGTGGTGACCGTGGTGGTGGCGATGGTCCACCAGTAGATATGCGACCCTTGCCAAAAGGTAAATATTTCTTTTAATATTTTGATGTAACTTTAAAATGAATATAACAATAATGTAATTAATCTTAACAATTTTTAACTGAGTCAGGAATATATTAATTTACCCATTAATATACATTAATTATCAACAAAAAAAACTTGTTCGTCAATGTAATATGGTAAAAATATAATGACGGACATTAATTTTAACTTTCTACTAAAAAAAAAAAAACAAGAACACACCGCCCGGCCATTTAGAGACAATGGTCCACATAAAACCAATAACATACTCCGAGGAATACAATTTTAAGTCATTATCATCTTCGAAGACACACTAGTTTAAAAAGAGAGGATAAAACATTTTTTTATCTTAACGAACTGGAAACCAGTATAAAAAAATTCAAATAGTTTAAATAAATTCGAATCAAATCTGGAATGAATGGACAAGATTAAAAAAAATAATAAAATTAAATTATCTACCGATTGCTTGTATGAAAGCTTTTGTTTAATTCGCCAATAAATATGTTAACAATATCAGGAAGTATCAAACTAACAAATGATGTTACTAATCATTTTCCATTTTCCAAATTAAATAACATGAAGTACAATCTTCAAAACTATACACGAATTTAGTTTCATTTTCTTTTCCAGAACCGGACGATCCCGATCGCAAGAAGAAAACTCTAAAAAGCAAAATCAAAGGATCTAAACCATCACATCAAGACTCAAAACCGAATATATCATATCCGACAAATTTTGAGCACACAGTACACGTAGGATTCGATGCAGTTACCGGCGAATTTACGGTAAGTGAAAATTATGTAACTTATGCCCATCATCGGTGTATGTTGTACAAATTTCTTAAGCCTAAATCGATAACATTGTAAATTTAATACTAAAATTTAATACTACCGAAAAATACTTTTGTTTTAAGTTTAAAGTAGCATTCTTTGCTCCAAAGTTCTTTGGCTTTTTTTTAACTCTGAAACACCCTTCTATAACTTACATTAAATTCTAAACATAACATTTAAATGATCAAAAATGTAACGAAACAAGACAAAAAACCACAAAAAATGGAAAAACATTCATATTGAAATTTTCAGATAGTGAAGAAAGTTGTACCATTCACATTTCAATAACATCGCCAAAGTGATAATAATCGAGTTTAAAATCGAGAATCTGTTAAAAAAAAACTTATTTAGATATTTATAAATATTTATTTCAATATAGAAATATATTTTTTGTATCGTGGGCATTCAAGCGATGCAATGGTGGCAAATACAAATAAGAATTCAATTGATACTTTAATAAGTGCCGCATTGAGATTTCCTTACATTGCAGTAAGATTATTTTTTTCTTTTCGTAGGCATGGTTATCGTTAAATATTTGTAAAGTCATCACTTTACCCGAATTTTAATTTACTTCCAAAAGGCTTGAAAAACTTTCCATAAATAGATGCCTATTTGCAAGACTTTTTATGTTACTCGTAGAATTTGGAGAATGGATGTCGAGCTTCGAGAAACACAAGTCCTAGACGGCCATGTAGAGAGTTTATTTCTTGACTTGATTTGCACGATAAAACAAAGTTTAAGTAATTCTTCAAAGTCCTGCAAAACGTTTTTCATTTTCTTGATGTTAAAAAAAAAAAATCTACAAATCAATCAAAATCAATTAAAAACAAACTAAAAACGTAGAAACTTATGTCGTTTTCGGTTGGTTTCACTCAAGAATTCACTGATTCGGAAATCGAATGGAACAGGTCAAGTCGCTTCCACTTAATTCTGTTTCGTGTTTGTAAAATTTCTCTCTAACGATATTGATTAAAATTTTTGTGTGTAGTATTACACCATTGAATAATTACAAATAGAAGTGACACCACAGATTACTCATGCGACTATATAGTCCAGTGCATTTATAATTTGACCCAGCAGTTTGTACCACCCCCAAATTTTTTTTGCTCATTCGATAGAGCATTGGCTGAATATTATTACCCTGATTTTTCGCACTCGTGAAATTCACTTTTCGACCGCCATCTTGGATTTTAGTTTTTGTTGAATATCTCGATTTCTTTTTATCCTACATAAAAGTTATGCATACAAGAAATGTAGCCAATTAAATTTCGCGTCTTTTATGTTAAGAACACTTTTTCGATATTCGGAATATTAAAAAAGTTACAAGCCAAAAAAGTAAAAAAAACCGAAAAAAATGACAATTTTAAAGTTTTGAGGACTTTTTATCAAAATAATGAAAAAACGTTCCGAGAAAAGATTATTTACCTTAAAATTCTCTACAACTCTGCTATACAACTTTTTTTTCTATCTCTATAAATACAAAAGTTATTAATACTTTTTTGTTAAAAAATACCCCTTTTTTACGAAATGAAGAGACTTAAATATAAAAAAATTGCAGGTCCTGAACTTTCTCTTGTAACATAAAGCTTTAAAATACTCACTAATCATTTAAAATTCAAGATTTGGTAAAAAAAAAATTTAAGAAAAAAGTAAAGATAAAAAACACAAACAAAAAAGAGCATTTTTAACAGAAAAAAGTATTAATAACTTTTGTATTTATAGAGATAGAAAAAAAAGTTATACATCAGAATTGTAGAGAATTTTAAGGTGAATAATCTTTTTTCGGAACGTTTTTTCATTATTTTGATAAAAAGTCCTCAAAACTTTAAAATTGTCATTTTTTTCGGTTTTTTTACTTTTTTGCCTTGTAACTTTTTTAATAGTCAGAATATCGAAAAAGTGTTCTTAACATAAAAGACGCGAAATTTAATTGCCTACGTTTCTTGTATACACAACTTTTATGTAGGATAAATAGAAATCGAGATATTCAACGAAAAGTAAAATCCAAGATGGCGGCTGAAAGGTGAATTTCGTGAGTGCGAAAAATCAGGGTAATGATATTTAGCCAATGCTCTATCGAATGAGCAAAAAAAATTTGGGGGTGGTACAAACTGCTGGGTCGTCCATATATGAACATCATAAATGCACTGGACTAATAAGAGTACCGGAAGATAGATGAACTACAGGTTTGCGCCTCAACTATCATGTATTTTCGAGTTGAGTCTTAACTAATATTTTTTTGAAACCTTCATAAAAAAATTAATAATTATTATTATACATTTCAAAGAGCTTATATTGATATAAGTTTTCGTATTTTGAAAAGTCATATTAGTCTAGAGAACAAGGACGATGCCTTTTACTCCTACTGGCCTAGGTTCGAATACCGGTAAAAATTGAATTTTTTTTTTGTGGAGATTTTTTTTTGAGAAATTTAATTAATTTTTATTCTAGTAATGTAAAAACAAAAAAAAAAAATCTCAATTTCCCGACAGATTCGAACCTGGGCAGGTAAACTTAACAGACATTCACCTTATCCTCTAGGCTATCTCCACTTTTTGAAATAGGAAAACTTTTATCTATATGTATAAGCTGTTTAGGATTTGATTTTGGGTTGCTGGATTTGCTTTTGGATTGTTGGCTTTGCTTTTGGATTGTTGGATTTGCTTTTTTAATTCAACGCACGATACTAGCGACTACAATTTTACAGCGGACGTTTCCCTGGGTGTCCACTTCTATTTGTAATTATTCAATGATTACACATAAAAGCCAACTTTTGAAATAAAAAAAATATTTTTTGTACCGTTATAAACGGTACCTGCCATAGAACGGTTTTTTTGGTTTCTAAATATCTCGTACACGGCTCACCCGATTTCAACGAATTTTCAAAAAACACATTTTTGCATTTTGAAATTTCGTTTTTTTGTGTAAATTAATTATTTCTTCAAAATGGCATACCAACTTTTTTTTTTTGAAAAATGTTAGAAAATTTTTATATGTATATAAAAAATTATTTTTTAAAAAAACGACTCCAACGATTTTCGAAATTTTTTTTCTATAAATACATTTCTTCTTCTTTTTCTCGTCGCTGTTATGATCTCGATGTCGAGGGGATCATAACTATCCCACGTATCTGCTTCACACTAGTGATCCGCCTGCGGGGTTCGCCGGGTTGACCTCAGAAATCGGCGGCAAGCCTCCCGGTTTTGTATTGTTCTATTTCTAAGGCCAACTGAATGCTGGTCTTTTTGCATTTGCTTGTACCAGGAGTTTTTAGGCCTACCTTTCTTTTTATTTCGTGTTGGAACGTTGTATGATAATGCTTTTTTGACGGGGTTCTCAGGATCTCTCCTTTGAACATGGCAATACCAACTGAGTCGGTCGTGTTCAATTTTTTGGGAGATGGTATGAAGGCTTCCTCGGATCTTCGTACTTCTAATTCTATCAAGCTTTGTTACTCCTGCTATTATACGAAGCATCTTCATTTCAGCTGCCGTTAACTTACTCTCATACTTTTTGTACATTGTCCAACATTGTGAACCGTATGTGAGTGCTGGACGCACAACTGCGGTGTAGAGTCTTTCAGCTTAGGGGGCATTTTTCGATCACAGAAGATAGCAGAATTTTCCCGCCACTTCATCCACCCTACGCTCACGCGATGATTGATATCGTCATCACAAGTACCTTCGTTTTTTATCATAGACCCCAGATATTTAAACTTTTCACACTTGGGAAGCACTACACCATTGAAATAAATGTCAGGAATAGGCCTGTGTGGATCAGAAAATGGGAAGCATAGGTATTCTGTCTTTTTCGCGCTTATGCGGTACCCACTACCTTCTAGAACATCCACCCATACATCAAGTGCTCGTTGCAGGGATATCGGGTCTTCACTTATGATGGCTCCATCGTCAGCAAAGAATAACTGATGCACTTTTGGGTCCGTCACTTTGCCTTCAAGCAGGTAATCAAGAACGGTAATAAAGAGCAGAGGACTCAAGACGCTTCCTACTGTGATTTCGAATTCTTCGGTGACTCCAGCTGCACATCTTACTTTTGTAACTGCTCCATCATACATGGCCATAATTATCCGCACATATGTTTCCGGAACTCCTCGTTGTCTGAGGGCACCCCATATCAGATCTCGTGGTTGTCGATCGAATGCTTTGGAAAGTGTAGCCTTGGAAATTGTTCATTTTATTTTTTTACACTACTTATGAAATTTCTTCAAAATATCAAATTTTAAATTTCTTGAATAAAACGCTTGAACATTAGAGTAATTTTAAGCATAAGAGCAAGTACGTGCGACCCCAGTCTTGCAATTTATTTTTTTCAAACGAAAAAATTATAAATCTAAAGAATAAGACGCGACGGAAGAAGAAAATGTTAAAAAAAAAATCATTACACGGCATTAAGGTACCCATTTTATTTTAATTTAATTTAAATTTTTGAATGACAACAAAAAAAGATAATTGGGCAGGTTCAGAAATGTTAGGCACTAAATATTTAGGTAATTTCTCGGTCTCTGGTTGGTCAGCTGTCAAAAAAAAAACTTTCCAATTTAGGTAACTTTATTGGAAAGCTAACTGGAAAGTCAGGCAAGAAAATTTTCCCTAAAAATTTAGGAAAGTTTTTTTTGTCAACATGACAGCAGATTGTTTTGAATTAAAGAATTAATTTAGCAAAATTAAATTTATTTTTGTGAAAAACGAGTAAAAAGTGCATTATCGGTTATAATTAATATTATTTATTCATTAAAGTTAAGTGAAATTTGGTGTATTCCCCATGCGATCGGTAAAATACTTAAGTAAATTTTGAAATTTTACAATAGCAATATATCCAAACTAATTTAGTCAATTTCCTCAAATTTCCGTTCAGAAAATGACGTTGCCTAAATATCTAGTCCCTAATATTTCCTGAACGTGTCCATTGAGTATTTTTTTGTTGACATTTTAGTTTTCATGTATTAGTGCTTCTGATTTTAAATCGAGAAGAGAAATTCTCTTCTGAGAATCGTTCCGTCTGTCAATTTTGTGCGAATAAAACACTTTCAGAAGGCTTCTGAATGATTCCGGGCGCTTCCGGAGAGCCAATCGAAAACGCCATTAAAAAAATCTATAAGATCTCTTGAAAAAAAAATTAATTGTTCTGAACAGGTATAAAGCCATTAGACTCGGCAACAATTTGTACAGTTCTTCGGGTTCGTACTTGTGTGAAAAATCACTTGGAACCGATTTGAGTACTTACGATTCGTAAAATAACCAGTTGGCTGATTCCAAAAAAGCGCGGCGAATCACTTTGATGGCGGTTTTTTTTTTTATTCGAGTAATAACTTTAAAAGTGGTACCGGTATAAGGGGACGTTAAAACTTTATTTGAAAAAAAAAAAAAACTGATAAATCCAAGATCTGGAAAAAGGTTGACATAAAACAACTCGTCAATAAAAACAGAATACCTTCTTTAACTTGTTGTGAATCAATTTTCGATTTTAAACACGACCATTACAACTTTGGCACAAAAGCAAATCTTTTTTATTGGTGCTTGGAAGCAAATTTGAACTTTACTTTTCAACACTAAAAATTGTATACAAACAAAACACAATTACATACATAATACAATAATGTTATATTGCTTGCATCGAATGTTTGTCCATTAGCAAAATACTAATCGTATTTCGTTTCACCAAATTTTATTATATTACTATTATAGTCCTGTTAAAATTTTTCTTCACCCCTCTTGTTGTTATTCTTATTATGCGTTTTGCTTACTTGAACAAAAAAAAGAAGAAATAAAGTAAAATTCTTTAAATTTTGGTTTAAAATTTTTAGTTTTCTTAACCGAGCGGGGTGTTGTCATGTATATTTTTTTCTTTTCTTTTGTTTCAAGCTGCCAATGAAAGTAAGTATTGCTTATAGTTTGTGTTTGGTTTTTATTTGTCTTATGTTTTAAAATGTGAGTTTATTATATATTGCAATTTTATTATTTTGCCAAATTTATTTATTAGATAAATTATACACACGCATCTGTTTAAGCTTTCAATTTTTTTTTAATTTTTATTTTTTGTGTTTTTATTTTATTGTACCAAGTAGCTTGGCTAGATAGAAAGTGTGAAATAAAGTAGCTTTTTGTGTAACAGAAATTCTTGGAAGACAACACCGACATTGAAGGCGATACTTAAAAAAATAAGCTTTTTAAGAAGAAAGAATTGTTTTAATTTGATTTGACTTTGTGTTTATTTATAAAAATGCTGATATAAAAATGTAGACTTTTTATTATTTTTAAGGAGTCAAAAAAGAAGAAGAATTAATAGTTAAATATATTTTTTATTCTTGACTTTTTTAGGGTATGCCAGAAGCATGGGCTCGTTTATTGATGCACTCAAACATCAGTAAGCAGGAGCAAAAGAAAAATCCTCAAGCTGTATTAGATGTTTTGAAATGGTTTGACAATACAAGCAAACAAAGGCAAAGTTCCAAATATATGATTGATCCGACAACAACACATTCAGGTAATGTTCATATTTCTTAAAATAGTAAAAATGTTTTGATATACATAAGTCGTTGTTCACTAATTTACTTAATTTAAATTAAATTTTCTACACCGAACTAAACTACAATAAATCCTAAAATTAAACTTTAAACTTTTGGTTAGTTTGAATATTAATTGGTAATTAAGACCGAATGAATGAGAAGTGAATGATAAATAAATTTAAATTTTTTTAACTTTATCGCTTAACAAAAAAATATCAATTTATATTGGAGTCATAATTTCGAGGTCTAAAAACAGAAGATTTCCAATTAATCAAGTTTTTGTTTTAATTTTCGAAATTAATAACACTATTTCTTACAGGTTCTTCATTGAGTCGTGTAAGCAGCAGCAGTCCAAGCAGTACTCCAACTGATTCAGAGATTCATGGTTCGAATAGCGGCGGCCTGATAGGTGTGGCGAATCTTAATATCGGTGGCGTTAGTGGAGGCACTCATACAGTTCCTCTAAGTCAATCACATTCGTACAATGCATTCGCAACATCATCTCATAGTTCCACTAATGAAGATGATATAGTGCTCCCAGCACCGCCACCACCTATCGCTAGCCGGCCAGAACGAACAAAATCTATCTACACAAGGCCAATCGAAGATGGAGCTCTTCCAACTACACCAATACATCATAATTTGAGCGCTCAACCCCAGTCGATAGCACCTCATAGCAATGCAGTCCAACAACAACAGCCGCCCCCGGTGGTACCCATACATCATCACCAGCCACCACCAACAAACGTATCGACGACGACGGCCACATCGATGACACAACACAATGCGGCCACAATCAAGAGTCCTGCAAACACTCTTGATAAAAATAAGAATAACGCAAGTAATAACCTTTATGATACTACCAATACCAATACCACTACCACTACCATAATAGCTTCTCCTACTACTAACAATGCTTCTTCAGATCCATCTACTACTAACAATGTTGTCAATAGTAGTGCATCAACAATAACAATGCAATTTATTGATAATTCCACAACGACTAATCATGATTCTTCTACTTCCTCATTTTCTTCGTTCCCTTCGATCAACGAATCGATTAATCCGGCGGTATTTTCATCATTTTCTGTGATCGATTCTCCTATTTCCATGGTGACTGCTGCATCACTACCACCACCGCCATCATCATCACCACAACCCGAACCGGCGGTTAATGTTAACGTAACTGCGATAACTACAACCACTGTTACCCCGGCCACGCCCACATCAGATGCGTTCTCACCTGCCAATGATTCAGGCACGATGAACCATACACAACAACCCGCAGTTACTACCACCACTACAACTAATGCCAATGTGTCTGCTCCCCAGCATCAGCAACGTTCCACGACAGCCAAAAAAAAGAAGATGTCCGACGAGGAGATTCTCGAGAAATTGCGTACGATTGTCAGCGTTGGCGATCCAAATCGCAAATACACCAAAATGGAAAAAATAGGTCAAGGCGCATCGGGCACCGTTTATACGGCAATCGAGTCCTCAACCGGCATGGAGGTTGCTATTAAACAGATGAACTTAAGCCAACAACCAAAGAAAGAGCTCATCATTAATGAGATTCTAGTGATGCGAGAAAACAAACATCCGAACGTGGTAAACTATCTTGATAGTTACCTTGTTTCGGAGGAGCTGTGGGTGGTGATGGAGTACCTACCGGGCGGCTCACTGACCGACGTTGTCACCGAAACGTGCATGGACGAAGGTCAGATTGCAGCTGTTTGTCGTGAGGTACTGCAGGCTCTTGAGTTTTTACACAGCAATCAAGTGATACATAGGGATATTAAGAGTGATAATATACTGCTGGGTCTTGACGGCAGTGTTAAATTGACCGATTTTGGTTTTTGTGCACAAATATCTCCAGAACAATCAAAACGCACAACAATGGTAGGCACTCCTTATTGGATGGCACCAGAGGTCGTAACGAGAAAACAGTACGGACCAAAAGTAAGTTCATTTTCAATTGAAAAAAAAATTGGTTTTATCATAGCCAAATTTTATCAAAAAATCACATCTTATAGAATTGTCTGATAAGAATTTAGAAAGCACGGGACGATTTTTTTGATCTTTCACACCTTAACAATTTATCATTATTTATTTATAATTCCGTTTTTTTTTTATTCTAAAGTAGTCCTTATGCAAACCTAGTATTTGTGTCCTAATTTTACAAGTACTACTACAAGTTAACTAATTTAAATTATAAAAAAATTTGCTTGGGAAGTATCATTTAAGAGAAACTACAGCCCAGGTTTATATTCTTGAAGCACACAGCTAATGACGACCGACGCCAAAAAAAACTTTCTAAACACGTCGCAACTACAGAAATTCGTTGTTTTCGGAGGTTATAATCAACGCGTAGTTTTGAATACATACATATATTTCACATTCTAATTACATTAGGGTTGTCAAGTATAGTTGTCAATTGATAGTTGATAAATACTGTTTGGTGTTTTTAAATCTAATTTGGGGGAAAACTGGTATTTTTTTAAATGGAATTTTTTTAATTACATTTCAAATAATAACGGTTGGCATCATTCTTTGTTTTCAAATTTTTGCAAATTATGCCCGTCGTACACCTAGCTCTCAACGCATTCAACGCAAATTTAAAACTTTAAATTCTAATTGATGGTGCTTTCAATTATATTCAAACAACAAGTTTTAGACAGTTCGAGATCGCTGCTAAACGAATCAATTAAAATGTGTACGTATAGTGCCGTCGTTTTTTTATAATGAATTTGTTAAATTCGCCGACGACGTACGACGGGCATTACATAATAAGAGATCGAAATTTATTTTTTATCAACTATCAATTAATAGTTGACAATCGTAATAGGGCAAGTAAGGTAAAATTGATACAAAATTTCAACCAGAACCCTATAACAAGATTTTCATGTACATTTCTGTCAGTGAAACAAGAAAGAAATGTGTAAAAGAATTGTTATTAAAATTAGCAAATGTGTAAAAATCTTAACTTTTATACTTAAAAAAGAAAAAAAAAACATGAAAAACTATTTGATGTGTAAACTTCTTTGCTACCGGAAATCAATCAAAAATTGTAATATACGAGTGAGGTCCCAAAGTACCCCAAAAAAAATCCTAAAATGTTTGGAAACTTAATCTTTGTTTCTTTATTCAATCTCCTTTTAACTCAATTTGGTGAATTTCTTTCCACCTAGGAATTTTTTAAAGGAACTATTTCTGACGAATATGAGGAACAATTTTTTGTGCTTCTAGCTATTTTAAAACAATGGTTGAAAATAATCCCATAGCCAAAAACGATGACTATTTGTTTTCAAATCGACTCATGTATATAATCGACCATGTTCCGCAATTTGATCGAAAGTGAATTGAAATCACTTTTTAATTTCACGTGAAATTAAAATGCATGTTCTACATTTCAATCGTTTTCGAAAACTTCGAAATTGCTTCTAACTGTAAAAAATGAAGTTTCTTAAGTGAAACTACTGCGCGTGAAGCAAATAATTGCAATATTATTGCAAATTGTAATAGAAAAATAAAGTTAATTTTAAAATAGAGAATGAGGTGGCGAACACAAAAGCAGTGCGTTATTTCCAGCGTACCTGCCAAAAAAGTGATGAATGATGATATTTCATGTCTTATATTTTTTTTTGTATGCATTTTGTACTAAATTAACAAAAAAAACATTTGCAGAACGCTGAAAATATAAGTTTTGATAATATTTTGGCCCAAAAATTGCAGATTCTTGATAAAGGCAACAATTTCACCAACAGAAACAAAGTGCTTTAAATTCGATCAGAAAATGTAAATGAGTGAAATGCAGAACGGCCAATACTACGCGTAATTTTATAAAATTTCGAAAATAAATCCAATTCAAACATTTTTAACAAATATACGGAAGTTAAAAGAAATCATAAAAAATTTTTAATTTCAATTTCATAAATTTTAAACTTTGTTAACATTTAATAATGTCCATCCGTTTATTTCCATCCTTGTAGATTGGTATTTGTTTTCAAAAATGTATTTTCCAAACTTTTATGCACTCTATACTGTATATCAACGTTCTTAGGCATAGAATAATTTCTGTCTTCTTACGAAACCTTTTTTATGTTACCTACATATATTTTTCCCTTTAGTTTAGTGAAGGTGAGGGAACGGCAGTTTTAGTATATACTCATTTTTTGATTCCTAAAAAAATTGTTTCCCGGTTTGAGATAAAGCTCATTTAAATTTGGTGTTGAAAGGTTGATGATATGACTTATAGTAAAACAAATATAAAGATCAATTATATCCAAAGATATGGTAATTATAATAATTTTATAATATTTGTAATAGACCGAGAGCCCACAGCAAATTTTGGAAGTGGAGGTATAACCAAAATGTGAGTATGCAGTTTTATAGCCTTATGCGTTCTAATAACGAATCCAAAAGTCTGGCAATTTTAAATCGCGGCTTTATATGGTTTTCGGGGTGTTAAAAAACGCGAGTTTTTCCATTAATGTGAGTAGGCTAAATAAACACATTCTGAATATGAGGACTGGTGCTCTGTCATTTCTCCTTTCTCAATCTCGGTGATTCGACAAATAGAAATCAAGATATAGGTTTTTTTAACTAACCATATCAGCTCTCTTCTTGGAGAGTTTTGAATTCAAAATAACAAATACAAAATTAAGCAGAAAAGTCTCCAAAACAAAGCGGCTTAAAATGCTTATACATATCTTGAGTTCTTTTGATCGCATCGTCAATATTGATGTCTTCAGGCTTATGACAGAGCATCAGTTACTGTATAAAGAATTTGAAATAGTATGAATATAGCCTACTTATATGTATGAATTGGAAAACTCACACTTTTCAACCCCCTGAAAACAATATAAAGACGCGATTTAAAGCTGCCAGACTTTTGAATTCGTTATTTGAACGCATAAGGCTACAAAACTGCATACTCGCATTTTGGTTATAATTCCTCTCCCAAAATTTGCTGTGGGCTCTTAGACTATAAGTTTAAAACCTATAATAATATATTTTAAGAAATTTCTATGGAGCCTTGTTTTCAATTTAATTATCTTTATATATGTATTTTAACGGGCTGCATTTTTGATTATCTGAAATTATGTAACTTTTTTTTATTAGGTTGACTTGTGGTCACTTGGTATTATGGCAATCGAAATGGTAGAGGGTGAACCGCCTTACTTAAATGAGAACCCACTCAAAGCATTGTACCTTATTGCCACAAATGGTAAACCAGAAATCAAGGAAAAAGACAAACTGTCACCAGTCTTTCAAGATTTTCTCGATCAATGCCTAGAAGTTGAGGTCGATCGACGTTCCAGTGCGTTGGATTTATTAAAAGTACGTAATCGAACTATAACCATCCTTCTGCCTAATTTCAGTATTTCTTTTATTATTTTCTTTTTACAGCATCCTTTCCTTAAACTGGCTCGTCCACTGGCAAGCTTGACGCCTTTGATTATGGCTGCGAAAGAAGCAGCCAAAGGAAACTAGAAATAAAAACAGTTTCTTTCAAAAAGAAGAATAATAACCACAAAAGAACAACATCAATAGCATAACGTAAAGTTTATTAATTTTAATATTTTTTTATCATTATCAAAACGTATTATTCTATAGCCAAAAACAAAAAAAAAAAAAGTTATAAAAGAAAAACAACAACTTAAACATCGCCGCATAAGTTTGCTTAAATTATGAAAGTAAAGTAACATGAGTTTTTCTGCTTTAGGTACCTTTTATTTGAGTTCAACTTGATTAAAAGGCTTTTTTTTATTTTTTTTTAATTCATAGTTTTTCTGTATTATTTATTTCTCTCTTTACAGTAAATTAATAAGTTTTGCTTTTATTTTATTCGATTAACGCATTTAAAATGCTTTTAAATTTAACACTTTAATTTGTTTTCTTTTAATTTAATCTTTTGTCCTTTCTTATCGTTTCGTATATTCTTCTATTTTAACTTAGACACATTTGAGACTTATATATAATATAAATATATAATAACTGAAAAGATATTTAAGTTAGTTCATATCTATTTAAAGGAAAAAAAAAACTGTTTTTAAGAGAAAAAACCCTATATTTTAACGGAAAGTAATATGCGCTGAAGGGGTTCTCTTTTTTTTTTGTATTGATTGTTTTTCTTTAAACATAAACAAGATTCATTTCAAAACATGTTTTGAAATTTAAATTTTTTGTTTGTAAACTTTTATTATTACATATAATTAATTTGATCATTAAACAAAAAATATTATTATTGCTTAAAAAAAACACATTTACTATTCATTTTTAAAATCAACATTTCATTTATGTAAACCTCTAAGAAAGGTATATTTTTATATATATTATTTTCAAAAAGCAACAAAAAAATATATTCATTTTATCTATCGACATAATTTTCTTTTTCTCTTATTATTTAAAAAAAAATGTCTTCTTCGTTTTATTTTCAATTTGTTTCGTAACAAAAAAATAATCTAATTTGGTTTAGAACATATTTAAATGGGTTACATACTGACTAACATGATTTTGCATGGAATGATCATGATCACGAAGATGCATTATAGTCTTGTAAGTAACTTGAACTAGAGTTATTTCAATTCAAATACTATCGTCATTAAAGGCCCGTATGTTTTTTGAGAGTTTCTTTTGGATACATTCCCCGCGTTCAACGCAGACCACTTGAACTTAAGTTCTGAATTTTTAGAGACATCGCTTGATCAGTACCAAATGTCACCTAACTTTTTATGACATCTGACCAAATTAGAGTCTCTAAATTCAGAACTTAAAAGTTAATTTAATTTGAACTGAAAAACTGAGGGAAGCAATTTCTATTGAACAAAATATTTTCAAGGAAACCTTTGGGCTTAAACAACAATCTAGGACACTAGGAAAGAGTTTCATGAGGATTTTCATTTGGAAGCAAATTTTTTTTGAAATTGTTCTTAATCGGATAGTTGCCAAGGACACACAGAAAACATAGCTTTGTCATTTGTAACTCGATTTGCGTAGGCTTTGTAAACTTATTGCAGAGCATCATGATTAAAATAAAATTTTGATTCTGGTCCGCAATCTGATATTAACCATCACCATAGGACTTCACACTGCTCCAGTTTCGAGAAATCTAAAAATTGATTTAGATACCCGTACCAAGCTCAGCACCGATATATTTTAAAAAAATCAGAGGACAACGAAAACAACTGAAGGACTTCCATTCTCAAGAATTGAGAACAAACTATCGAAAACAAAAGAGGCGCAAAGAAAGGAGTTGTTACATCGAGTTCTATAAGAAAAGTCGTTCTTACTCCTGAATCACATAGTGCTTAGCGTTCCGAAGAACCTTAGACAAGGATCAACAAATGAGACCAACTTAAAGCTCACATTCCAGGTAAACAAATTAATAATTTCTTAATATTAGGTTTTTTAAGACCTATTAATTTGAAAGGAATTCTTATTCCTACAACTGATGATAAATAATTTTCCGAACTTGGAGTACAACATTTTGAATTCATATTTAATTTACATACAATTATTTTGTACAGTTTATTTATTCTTCTTTTATTTTTTTCTAAATTTTCATGAGAACCCCTCTTTAAATCAGTTAAACAAAAATTATAACATGTAATTAATTTGCATTTAACAAATTTAAAATTCCGTTGTGTTTGAGGAAAACATGATAGCTCTAAACATGAATCGAATTTGTTTTCATTCAAATACATAATTACAAAAACATCGTAAAAAAAGATTTTGGAAAGATTCAAACAAATTATTGCATTCATTTCTGAAGTTGCTAAAGTTTTCATTTGTAAATAGCAAGCAATCTCTAAAAAGCATTAACTATGGATTTATTATGTTTCTCCTAAACACCACAAATTTGTATATTGAGTAAAGTTATCCGTGGAATATCTTCGCTAAAACCCTATAAAAAACAATGATTTTAAAAACTAAATTTGTAAAATAAAAAAAAAAAAGTAATACAAAAATGAATTATAACGCATACACCAAATCGATTGTTAAAATCCGAAAAATAAATATATAAACTGTGAAAAAAATAACGATTAAAAAGAATTATTAACGAATGCTGAGTAAAATGAAAATTAGTTTTCCAATAAATTTAATAAGAAAGAAAAAAAAACATGAAAAATCGTACTTTGTGCCTAACCAGTAATAACCACTAATAATAGTAAAACAAAAAAAAATATTAATTAAAAACAAGAAATAAGAATCAAAAAGTTATTAAATACATATAACATAAATTTAAACAAAAAAAAAATGTAAAGAGCTATTATAAAAGTATATATTTCAAAACATTTTGTAATTCTAAGGAAATAGACAAATAATTAAATTACAATTTTTAAAATTTAGAAAAAAAAACCCCACACACCCTAAGGAATACACAGGTCCTTTTTTTTCTTGAAAAGAAGTACCCTTAGAACTTGAAAAGGAGGAAATAAAAAACAAACTACGTTGTTATCGAAGAAAAAAATATAAATTAGCTCTGTGTCTAAGAACTGTAAAATGCAGTTCCTAGTTATCAAAAAATAAAACATAAAGATATGTTAATGAAAAGTTACCAGAGAAACAAACTAAGAGATTATAATTTAAAACGAATGTACTATTATGATTATAACCCATGCTATATATGAAATATATATATATATTAACACACACAAATTAAAGATAGATATGTATACATAATGTATTCTGTATTAATTTACTCGTCTCTTATTATTATTAAAACCAAAGAAAATTAAATTTAAAAAACAAATCGTTGGTTTTTAATTGCCATAAGGTTTTGGGTTTGAAAAACAACAACTTTAACTTATGAGTATAATCAAACTTGATATAAAAAGGATATGCCTTGATCTTTGCATTCCTGCTTAAAAAGGATTTATAATTTCAGTGAAATTTAAAATTTGTTTTTTATTTCAAAATGCAGACTTTTAGGTGTTATTATTTTTCTTAAGTATAACGTCGGAACCGTAATTCAAACTTGGGCCAAACGTAAACATTTGAATGATAAACTCTCAGCTTAATTTGTAATGTCGTTTTCCATTTCTCAGCTAAAATGACATACTATTTGTTATTTTTAAAAATTAAATGGTTTTTTGTCAAAAAGTGGTACAGATTTTCGCTCCTAGAGTGAATATGTCGTAAAATTTACCTATATCTCAGAGGTGCCTGTATGTAACTTGTTACTATCGATTTGACTCGATACAATAAAAGAGTTGCAGTACCTAATTTGGTTAAATCGAGCTTTCTTCATTGAAAACCTTCGACTGAACCAAATTAGATGCGATTGTATCGCCCACACTCGAATTACTAAGTTATACATGCTGGGGCCCCGTATTTTATTTCCAACGCTTATCTTATTCGCAAATGATTTCCGTTTCGCTTTTGAACTGGTATCCTGTAAAACCTATCAAGTCAGATTTTCGAGATAATCTCAAAAAAGATATTTGAGTCAGGTTGTCTCTGACCTCTTTTTGAGTTTAACTAGAAAACCTGACGTGTTCGAATAAAACGGACTTCGGATTCAGTTTAAGCGACCAAAAATACATATGAATAACATAATCGAATCCCCCCCCAGGTTAGAACTAAGTAGTGCTGACCTGAGATGCTACTATGTTTATATGTTTTTTTTTTTGTCGCTGAAACCAGATCCGAAGTCTATTGTGCCCTATCAAGTCAGGTTTTCCAGATATACTCAAAAAGAGGTCATAGACTTCGAATCCTGGTTTCAACGACCCGAAAAACATAATAATTAACATAGTCGCACCCTCAGATCAGACAATAAAAATTTGTGTGGCTGTGACATTTTTTGAGGTTATCTCGAAAACCTGACATGATGGGGCAAAAAAGACTTGGGATTCGGTTTCAGCGATCCAAAAAATATATGATTAACATAGTGGCACCCCCAGGTCAGAACTTTTTATTTTTTTTGTGTGGCTGTGTAATTATTATGGGTGCATTAATTTTTGGGCATTACTCTCCTTTGTTTTAGAAACAAATTTTCCGTATTGGAATGCTTTCGCCATTCGGGACATGTGATACCTTTTTAGAAAGCTAATATAAAGGAATTCCAATGAATAGTTTCTGAAAAATTCATTTCGACGCACAAAATTTCGAATTTAAGTTTTTAAATATACATTAATTTAAAATAGCTACATAATACATATATGCCGGGATATTGGGCAGCAAACCTATACAATTTTTCTTATCTCTACCACTAACAAAATTTATTGTGGCACTCGATGAGAGGCAGTCAATATGAAAAGCCAGCACAATTTTTAAAAAATGGCACTGTCCCGGGAAACAGCGGACGGGTGGTCATCGTAGATAATACTTATACGATATCGCATATATGATATTTTCTATGCCACTTTGGATACCTTCCTCCACAATCCAACTTGTAAAGAACTCCGGAAGCACAGATTGTCCTTTTTAGACAATTTTCATCTGACTTTTCAATAATATTATTTCTGCAAAGTCAAATCGATCGAACAATGTAAATAAGCACAAAGTACTTTTCATCTATAACATACACCGCTGTTTTGATTTCCGTTCGAATTCTATTTTCTCCCGTTTTCAAATTTTAGCTGCTCCGAATTCTGTATTCGAACATATTTTGCGAATTTATATGTGTTTCGAAAAACTAACGGACAAATTTTTGCCGTTTTCAATATTCTGCAACAAAAAAGTCGATTGGAAATCAGAACAACCGTTTTCAATACGTATGGATTCAATTTTCGTTTCCGTTTTCAAATTAAATTCGGACAAATAAACAGCCGTGATATAGGCTGAATTCATAAACGCATCACTGCTTTAGCATGGCAACTTTTTGTATGGAAATAAAACATTTCCTTACCTACAAGGCATCACGTTTGCACCAAAAATATTTTTGATCCAAGTTTTTGATGCTGTAATCACTTGGTCAAATAACTCATCACACATAAACAAAGATCTCGTTTTAACATAAGAAAATATTTTATGAAAAAAGTAATAAAAGGATATACATATATCGTCGGTATGCTGCGAAAACGCACTAAGTCATATTTTAAGGATTTTTAGATTTAAATGCAAAACGGTTCAGAATGATGATATCGATTTAGTGAAATAACACACAAAGAAATATTTGACTTACTTTATGAATTATTTGAGGTATCTTTTTGCACGAAGTCAGAAAAAACAACTTTAATACTGGCACAACGCACTAAGTTGACTTAGTGCTATTTACCTGTAACGCGAAAAAAATTAAATCAGTACTTGTTTAAAGCAAGAAAGCATTAATGAGACTTAATGCATTTTTCCTGTCTTCAAAACAACGTTTTTAAATTTGAAAAATGACTTACTTGCGTGAGGTAAATGTAAGAAGAAAGCGGTCAAATGTAAATACAGTTGAAACTCAATTAACTGGGATGGACGGGACCGAGCCCATTACGGATAATCGAAAATCCCGGATAATAGAACTTTTTTGTTCAAGAACGAATTTATATGTTTTTAAGTTTTTTTTTTTATTAAAAAAAAAAGAAAACAATTAAAAAATTATGCGATAAAACTTAACAATTCATATTTTTGTTTGAACATACATTACCAAATCACGAGATTAATTATGAATATTATGAACTTTATGGAAAATTTAAAAATGTTTGCATTAATGGGTGTGGTTTTTATTACCACCCGAAAGCGATAAATATAACAGCCATAAATTTTCTTTGTGTCTGCTGATTTCGAAACATTCAATAAGCAGTCCTACCAAGATTTCCGGTTAAGCCCCGAGGCGTTTTTTTTTCAGCTAAGCTTGGTGGTAATAAAAAACACATCTATTGTGTGACAGGGGATTTTAGCCGTTGTTTTTCTTCGATTGAATTAATGTGAATGCGCTCAACTAGCAGTATAATATCCTGATATGGTGTTCCAGTATAATTCTACTTTTCAAAAAAAAAAAAAAACAAAAACTAAGAAAATAAGCCCCTCTATAAAAAAAAAATTTAATCTTTTCTTTATTCTTGAGTGCCGGTTTTGTTTTTTTAGATACATTTTCACGGGCACACTACTTTCACAAAGTTCATTTATCAAATCCATTTTTTCTTGTATTGATAAAATCTTAGGTGATCTTTTATTTGCCCTTAACAAGGAAAAAGCCACTTACGGTCTTCCTACTTAAACCGAAAATTATCCTTTGTATTGGATAAGATAAGATACAAAACAAAACAAAACAAGGAAAGTATCTGTTAGATAAGTGTCTGTTAGATACAATAGATACGAATTTCCGTTAGTTTGGAGAAGTGAAAGAACTTCTTCTGTCCTGTTCTCATGTTACGGATAGTAGTTTATTATGGATAATAGAGTTTAAGTAAATAAATGTTCTTTGTTGTCGAGAAAGAATTTCAAATATTTTCATCACGGATAATAGAGCGACCCGATTAATCGAATCCCGGATAATCGAGTTTCAACTGTAGTTTAATACAAATTGTAAGTTTCTCAGCGAGTAAAGACGACCTGAATTTTCTATGAATCTTAATAACCTTTTAAAAATGAATAAGAATTCTGGCTTAAAATTAAATGTTTGGATACGCCCAAAAAATCATGGAATTAACCCCGAATATGTTTAATTTGAGTTGCTTTCAGAGTTTAAAATCCGACCGGAAGGATGAACATAAACAAAGATCTCGTTTTTTTTGAAAAAAGTAATAAAAGGATATACATATACATATGTGCTATTAATTATAAAATTGGACTAAGTCACCCTAAAAAAACGATCAAATCTAGCATACCTACAAATAATTATTTTTAAGGGTTAAAGTATATTTTAAAGCGAAATTGCAATACATAAACATCCTAAAATGAAATACAATTAAATCGTTATAAGAAATTAATGTATTAAGTAAGTTTTTCTTTAAACAATGCAAAAATTGACTTAGTCCACTTTCATAATCATGGACACATATGTGAACTAAAACGAAATCTAAGTTGACGATCAGAAATTTAAGCTGAAAAAAATTTTAAGGGTTCAATTTGGGGAATCGACATATTCGCGCGAGGTGCCCAAGGATGCATGACTGGTGTCCTTAAACAGCATTCGTCCCATTCAGCGCTAGAGTTGATAACCAGTTTATTCTGATGCACTATAATGCACGAACTCGTTAAAGATTGTTCTCAGAACTTCTTCAAAACTTTGGTATACCAACTTTGGATTGACCAGTGACCACCCAGAAAAAGTTTGTCATACAAAAAATTTTGTCTAGCAGAAATGCTAACTATTTAAAATGCAAGAAAAACAACAATTATAACGAATACCAATTTCAGGCTTTATTTTTTTTTTTATTACTTAAAAAGTCTCAACAACAACACAAATAAACCTACTGCTTTGAATAGCCAGTCTTTGTTTTACGATTCAAGAATTTATAAAGATACAGAATGCGCTTTTGTAAATTCTTCCAATTGGTAGGTTTTGCAATTGGATATTTTGTCTTCATCATGATTTTCCTCTTGCGAAGTAAAACCTGATACTCATTGCCAGAGACACCGCGCATCCAAGATGGAACTGAATACAGAACTTTGGTTGGATGTAAGTTGTCATTGCCCAAAATGTCAATGTAGTCATTCTGTCCGAAGAGAGCTCGTTTCTCTACCCATGGATTTTTTGGTCTGTAATCGGGCATGGGAAGCTTTTGATTGTTATCCCAATGAGGTAGCATACCACCTTGAAGAATCTTGTCTTTGTAACCATAGCGGCGAACAAGCGGTCCACGCGCTCGTCTCTCATCGTGAGAAAGTTGTCGTGAAGCTGTGACTACTGGGTACCATAATTGGTTTATGGATGTTACTTTTTTGAGTGAATTAACCAGCCAGGACATGATTTTAATTTATGTAATTGATAAAAACTTCCTTGAGGCTAGTAAAATAGGAAATATGAATGAAAATTATTTGACAGATGGTTTGTGTTTGTTCAATGAAAAGAAAGTTAAGTGAGGACGGAACAGAACAGAACTGTTTACTGAGAAACAAGCAAGATTGAATGGAAAAAAACAATAAACATATATATAGAACTTTTTATTTCGGGATTCTGTTTTAAAAATTATTTATTCATGAATAACAGCTCAGAAAATGCTATTGTAAATTGTTTCATAATTTCTATTGAATAGTAAAGACAAGAGTTTAATACAGAAAAACTGTACTTTTTCTGTTCCCAACAGTTATGAACAACATCATTGAACAAAGATGAAAAATAAAAAGTGTCAAAAATGAAATGTCTCTTAAAAGGTTTGTTTGTTTCGAAAATATTTAAGGCTCTAAGCACAATTGGGCTTTTAAGCCAAACGTCAGTGTCGAAGAAAAAATAAAAAAAAACGGAAAAAAAACTTTTGACTTTCAATTCTGAGGAAAAGTGCCGTGTATTATGCATGTACGCTTTTGTTTTCCTCAGAATTGCTTTGATTTGATTGGTTGGTTTTTTCTTGTACTTCTTTAATAAACAGTTATGATAGAAAGGAAAAAGACAAAGACAGATTGCTTAAAAGCCCAATGGGACTTTCCCACTATTTTCTCATTCGTCAAACTGCATTTGAGAAAAGATAAAAAACATTTTTTTCCGATGCTAATTACAACAACAACAAATTGCGTTGTTTTTGCATCCAATGCAAAAATTTGTGTGTTTATCATTTCTCCAATTCAGAACTTACATAATCGTGAAGTATCCATACTGATTCCTACCATTGCGTATGTGAAGGTATAACAACAATGGCCACTTTTTACAAGAAATATTTAATTTGCAAATAAAGTAAATAACTTTTGTTTCTTTCTAGCGCGATTTGCTTTTAAAATCAAAAAATAAGTTTTCTGCATCATTTGGCTCATCCCACAATTTAATTTGGAAGAGAGCAAAATAATTTGGTGGGACAAGTTTCTCACATGAATCCAATTTTTTCAAATCCGACCCTTCACACAACTACTGCAATTTTCATTAACATCCCTATTCTGGCAAACCTCTCAAGTTATGAGAATCTCACAAGGTGAGCTGAATTTGATTGTGTGAGGTTTTCGCGTCACAAAAACTTTCGAATTTGTGATCTGCTCTGAAGGAGGTCACAACTCACAAGTTGGATTTTTGCTAGTAAGAAGTTTGTGAGAAAAAAATCGATTGCAGATCGATTTTTCGGTTGTTGTTTGCAAATCAATAGCCCTGTTCCATTGGAGGTGGTAGTCTACTAATATAAGATGTTTTGGTTAATTTAGTACTATCATCTACTCATGCTCTTATTCCCACTCCCGAGTAGACACGATTTGTATTGAATTTGTTGAAAGTGCGTTCCATTGAAAATAGCTAGTAAACTACTAGTATTTGCCAGCTCCCAAAGGAACAGGGCTAATATAATGTCGAATTCCTTTCAATTTTTTGAATCGCCTCAAAAAAATCGAATTTTTGGTCTTAAAAAGGAACATGAAAACAGACCGAATTCTTTTTGCGATTGTATGTGTGTCATTTGACAACAATTTTTACACGAACGTCAAGCTGAAACCAAAACAATTTCTGCAAAATAAAACCAGAGATTCCTTTGATCAATAATTTTGTTTATTTTCTTCGGTAATATAGATTTATTTTAATCAGAATCAAAGGGAAATTGCAGTTATTATTAAGATCTGAGTGAAGATGAAGTAGAAGGTTATTATTTTGGCCGTATGCTGTGGTTTTACAGAGAAAAAATTTTCTGACGACAATTACGAGAAGAAAAGTCACAGTAATTTAACTTTTTCACAAGAACTATGCCAGGAAAAAATATATTTTGATCGCACATTGTTTTTTTTTATTTATTTCATATTTTTCCGCAATAAAAATAGGATATTCAATTAAAATTTACTTTTTATTTGAAGTTGGTGTTCTCAAATAAACAAACAACACGAAGAAAACTTTCAGCTTGACGTTTGAGAAATGTCAAATGTTCCAAGTGTGTGTGCAAATCCGTGTAAATCTCTCAAAAAAGAGGGATTAAAAAAAATTCGAATTCTGCTTCGTTTGAGGCGAATTTTTTTTCTATGGAACATGATTTTCAGAAAAAATTCGCTTCGAGATCGCCGAAAATTCGATTTTTCAATTGAAAGGAATTCGACATAAAAGTCACGCCCAGTACTGAACGCACTCATTGTTCTTGTGTTCTGAACTGTTTCATCTAATATTTTCTGACCCATTCACAATTAAAACAAATCCATCTGTCACGGCGGCCATTTGTCTTTTCTTTTTAGAATATTGACAATTTTCTTCACATCCAATGAAGTTTTTTTTATCACTTTTTTGATTAAATCCAGATAAAATAATTCATAAAAAACTGTTGAAAAAGTTAAAAAAAATATCAACCTAAAAATGGAAACATCAATTGTCGATGATGTTCCGATGGAAAACGGTAATGAACCAATTCCAAAAGAACACGATGCAGAGAACCAAGAACCACCACCATTCGAAGAAGAAAAAAATTCTTCACCAAGTGCAGATGAAATCGATGGAAATGCTGCTGAACTTCCCCCAAGTAATGATGCCTCTCCCACAGAGAATAATGAAGAAAGGTAATTGAATAAAATATTATTTTATGTATTTTAAATGTTAAATAAATTGTATAAATTAAGTGCTGCTGCACCTCAACAATCGCCACCACCGGTTTCAAAGTTTTGGAACAAACCATTCAATGGTGGCCCTCCACCAACCAGAGGACGTGGTGGGGCTAATAATTTCTTTCGTGGTCGGGGTGGTGGTCGTTTCGGAGGACCTAATCAAGATCATAATTGGCAGGGAAATAATGATCCAAATAACTCTTACAATAACACCTTTAATGGCCCTCCAATAGAGCTTTGGGTTGAAACAAAATCCGAGGATTCAAAACCTTACTATTATCATGCAATCACCAGGGAAACAACTTGGACCAAACCAGAAGGACCAAACATCAAAGTGATGACCCAATCAGAAATTGAGGAAATGAATACAAAGAATCAACAAATGCAACAACAACAGCAACAAAATAATACAGAAAACAATGGTAATCAGGAAAAAAATCGAGATGAGAATGCTAAACCAGCTGAGAATGCAGTTTCAGAACCACAGAGGCCTGACATGCAGGTTTGTATTAGTTAATTAAAATCTTTATGATTAGGCTTTAAAAAATTATGTTGGAAAATATTTATTTTGTTTGTATTGTATTCACTATGAAAAGGGTGATGGTTTCCAATTGATCTATAGAAGTGTTTTTGAACTATTAGTTTAAAAAACATTGCATTACGGCTAATTATGAATGGAGTTTCAAAAAAGATTATTATTACTGCTCAAAAATCCAATAGTCGATTTAAAAAAAAAAATATGTGTGTATATTCTGGTTTTGTTTGAATAAGAGGTTCTTAGCAACTTGTAATGGATCCAAGCATATTAGAAGCCATCCCCTATAATAAATTGTATCGTAGTCATGACAACTATCAGAAAATGAAGACAATTGAAAATTTGTTTAGAATTCGATTAATTAATATAAGGTCTGTTCTGAGCAGAGATACCCAAAGGAGATGAGAAACTTCTGACGTCATACGGGTTTGCCTACAAGCTACGTCGGACATTTTTTTGCTAAGTATGCGTGAAAAATCGGACGCTTTTGGCTAAGTTTGCGTGAAAACACTGTGGTTACACTGTGTTTGTTTTTCACATTGATTCACGAATACAAAAGAAATTACAACAACACGAAATAAACAAATGGGTTTTGGGGGGTAAAACGTACGAAAGTTTCCCATCTCCTTTGTGTATCTCTGGTTCTGAGAGTTGAGAGAGAATTCCCTCAAAAGAAAATAAAACTACGAAAGACTGCAAAAGAGTCTGACAAGTTGAAGAACATTATACAATCACAATTTCATATTCTACGTTAAATTCGATAAACATTACTGGAAGACCAGAATGATGTAGCTGTGGCTTGTGTCTTGTGTCGCTGTCAAAGTTAAAAAGTATGAAATTAGTATATTGGTGCCAGAATACGTAGCTGTGGGTGTGGCAAGGAAATTCGCTGTGGTACAAGTCGAGTCGACTTTTACTTCAAGCTACAAGCGGAATGACTTTTGACGTTTCTAATGTGGTTACTCAGTTAAAATTATTTTTTTTTTTTCAAGGCAATTGACATTTTTGTACGCCAGATAATTCTGTTCATCTTTTCTACATTTTGAGCGAATTTATTTGACATCTTGTACCACGACGTTTTTCTTTGCTACAAGCGAATTTTCATTCTGTTCAACCAGTTAAACACTTACAAATACAAAAAACAAGTAAACACGATTCAATTTAACAATCATCACAATCTGATTTGTTTTCTTCTTTATTTTATTTTTTTTTTTTTGACATACGTCAACTTTTCATTTAACAGATATTTCTGCGAAGAAATTCTTGGGACTAAATTCTGTCACGGTGGGGAAAATTTGTACTCTCTCGTGGGCGCTCTCTTCTACACAGTATTTGAAGTTTGGAACAGACCCTGTACCAAAAATAACCAAATTTTACTAAATTCGGAACTTTCAGACTGAGTCCGAAAAGGACCTTTTATCTAAAAGTGTAACCTTTCTAGCAAACGAACCTCAGAAACCAATACCATAAACCTTATCTCCTTTCATTTCATTTTATTTGAAAAAATACCATCGGGTATTATGTCAAAATAAAAATAAAAAATATACAAGTAAAATAATTCAAGAAAAAACAAAAAAAATTTCGTTCAAGATTTCGTTGTGCTATTTTTGTATGGAAAAGTTCGTTTCGCTTCAGCTGCGTACTAAGTTAAAAATGAATTAAAATGAATAAAATTTTTGAAAGTGCTGCAAAGTTATAATTTTTTACTGAAAACTGTTAGAGCCTCCGCACACTCTCGGCCGACAGTTTAGTCGGTCTCTTAGTATCGGCCGATCAAAAAGATTGATTGATCGAAAAATATTGCCTTCAAACCTTAGAGAATATAATATATGGAGTGCTTGTTCCTATACCTAATACATTGTAACGCCATATGCACGGGTAACGGTCACTGCCCTCGTTTTTCAATGAGAGTCCGGTTCCGTATCTGTAAATAAACACGCTTGTTGATGACAGCCATCAAATGAAAATAAAATAGAGGCATGCACTCATCGTAAAACTTCAAGAAACTAGAGCCCTCTATAAAAGCTTCACGGAACTAACAGCACAAGCACTCCATATATTATACCCTCTTAGGTTTACATGCGGTCATTTGCGATCAGACTAATGTCAGAAAAACTATTTGACCATGTTCATGGCTGAATTCATAAACGCATCACTGCTTTTGCATCACAACTTTTTTTATGGAAATAAAACATTACCTTACCTACAAAGCATCACGTTTGTAACAGAAATATGTTTGATGTAAATTTTGAGGCATTAATGAACTCAACCCATTTGTTAATCGATGCACAGATCAAAGGAGTCAACGACATGCTATTGACATTTTGCTTTAACTGCTCTGTATGCTCTTTACAATGTTTTTGAATATTTAACTAAGAATTTGAAATGATTACTAGGTTGTCCCTCATTTTGAATATTGCTAAACTTTAATTCACATACAGGCTCAAAAGTTTCGAAATAAATAAAAAATATATTCTCCAAGTTTCAAGTCCCTACCTTAATGCTAACACAAATTTTTGAAAACTTGTAAATATCTTCAGCACAATAAGAAGTATTTTAATTTTGTTTAAACCATGCTGAGCCAGTACAAAATAACCGTCAATATTATGAAAATAGTGACATTAATATTTATTATTAACTGGGTAAACATTTTATAAAAATATTAAATATATTTCTTACGTACACTCCTTTTAGTGCTGAAGATATATGCAAATTTTCTATCAACTTTTAAAGTTTTTAAGAAAACCACACTAAAGCTTGACAATGTTCAAAATAAGAGTCACTCTATTTTCTAAATTTTCTATCCACTTTAACAGTTTTTAAGTAAACCAAGCTTAGCAATATTCAAAATAAAGGACACCCTAATGTATGCCTATAAAATTTTATTTCAATTTTCAAAAATCTTTTTCACTCATTTATAAGGTACTCCCTCCATTGCAACAACAGCAGCAACAACCGCCTCCGCAACATCAGCAACAACTGCCGCCACAGCAGCAACATCCACCGCAGCAACCGCACCATCATCAGCCACCTCCTCAGATGATTCCTCCACAACAACATTCCCAGCCACCTCCACAGCATCAGCAGCCTCCTCCATACTACCAGGGAATGCACCCGCCAAACTTCAATCCACCGCCATTTGGTATGCCACCCCCGGGCTACGGTCACGGTGGGTATCAACCTCCATGGGGAATGCCATGGAATATGCAACAACATCATGCCATTCCGCAGCAAGAAAAACCCGCTAAAAATCTGATTATAAAACCCGGAGTAATAGATCCGGCTGTGATTGCTAGAGCCGCAGAGTGGTCCGAGCATCGTGCTCCAGATGGAAGACCCTATTACTACCATGCCGGTCGAGGTGAAAGTGTGTGGGAAAAACCACAGGCTATTCGAGATATGGAGGCAGCACGAATGGCAGCTCACTCAGGTGCTACTCCGCAGACTGTTATTCCACCACCAATGAATCAAGTTCATCACATTCTACCAAACCCACACATGCATATGAGTGGACAGACACCAGCACCTTTTGATCCTTCTGTAGCTTATAGTAATGCAGCGAAAGCAGTCGCTGCTGATCAAACTATCAAGATGGCCGAACTAAAGGAGTCCAAAGAAAAGGCAGCAGCAATTGCTGCTGAAATAGAAAAGAAGAAGAAAGAGGAAGAAAAGAAAACTGCTGCTGCCAACAAACCTATAGACAAGAGCCGGCCAATATCGAGTACCCCAATTGCTGGTACACCTTGGTGTGTTGTATGGACTGGCGATGGACGTGTGTTCTTTTACAATCCATCGACACGTACATCTGTATGGGAGCGCCCTGAAGATCTACTTCAGCGCGAGGATGTCGACAAGGCAGTTTCAAATCCACCAGAACAACTCAAAGGTATAGTTAAGCGAGAATCACCGCCACCCGAAACAAAGGTACCAGTCAAACCAACACCAGTTTTGGATATAAGTAGCAAAAGTGGTGATACCATTAAGATCCGAACTGAGTCAGAGTCGAGTGTTGAAGAAGTTCCAATTAAAAAACCCAAAGTTTCAACAGGTAAATTGTTAATCATCTTTATGATGATTTGCTTTTTGTTTTGGTAATGCTAAACTTTGTGTTTTTATTTAGAAGTGAAAGCTGTAAAGAAATCACCAAATGAAGCAGCCAATGATGCGGCAATGGAAGCGGAAGTTCGAGCGGCAAAAGAACGTGCCTTGGTACCACTCGAAACACGTGTCAAACAATTCAAAGAAATGCTTCGCGAAAAAGATGTAAGCATCTAAACAACAAAACAAAAAATTCCTCAAATATAAGTTATTAACAAAAAAAAAAAATGTTTCAGGTGTCAGCATTTAGCACATGGGAGAAAGAACTTCATAAGATTGTTTTTGATCCTCGTTATTTGCTTTTAACATCTAAAGAGCGTAAACAAGTGTTTGAAAAATATGTTAAGGACCGTGCTGAAGAGGAGCGTAAGGAAAAACGTAACAAAATGCGTCAGAAAAGAGATGAATTCCGAAAACTTATGGAAGATGCTCATCTTAATGGAAAGTAAGTTCACTCGCATAAATATAACACAAAATGAATACAATTACAAACCCTTTCTATTTTCAAAAGATCATCATTTAGTGAATTTAGTCAACGTTATGGACGCGAAGATCGCTACAAAGCCATCGAAAAAGTACGTGAACGTGAAAGTTTATTCAACGAGTACATTGTCGATGTTCGTCGCCAGGAAAAAGAGGATAAAATTCAGAAAAAGGAACAGGTATGTGCAAAGTTTCTGGTCTCTGTTATTGAGGCAAACAACCATATGTTGTTTATTGTAAATGTTTTATAATAATTAAAAAAATGAGTGAAAATAATATTACAATCTTAAGATTTACAATTTTAAATCAAAACATCCACAAAATAAAATTACAAAAATATATTTTTTTTTTATCTCAAAAACAAAATTGTATAGATTGTAATTTGTTTATAAATTTTCATGGATTTTTATTTTAATGATGTCGCATCAATATGCTGATGTCTTCTCATACTTCTACTACTTCCACATACAACATCAACTACCTACTACCGCTAGGTTATGCTTGCTAACGGCAACCAGCAGCCCCATACTACCACCATCTTGTTGGCGTGCGTCTGTGATCTCTTGTGCTAATCTATGCGCTTAGAAAAAGCTTCTGAAGATGAAAAAATAAAGCTCGCAAGCAGATGATAGACCCTCAATAATGGTGAGATGGTATTTTTGAAACAGAAAAAAAAAAAAAAAAAACTAAAAAACAAAAAAATCAAAACCCGAGATGCTAGAACGAACTTGATGTGGTTGGTGCCGCCGGTTATGATGAAGAGTGCTGGAGATGGTGTATTAACAAGCTGCAATGTGCCGTATCAATCCAATCCTTGACTGCCCGCCTATCACTTGATGGTGTCGCCTTTCTCGGTGCCAGTGGACCTTGACTACTGTATGAAAATCTGGTTGTACTTATACTTTTGATACCAACTCAATAGTTAAAACATGGTACCTACATAACGTTTTCGAGAATCAAAACATACATACAAAAAAAAGCTGAACTATTTTCTTCAACATTAGCAATATGCATCACTTATGATTATTTATACTGCCGTTCTACCGTAGATTACCACAAAAAAATGTTTTTCTTAATTAATTAATTACAAAAAGCGAAATTGAAGGTTTTGTGGTATTTAGCTTCATAAGCAGATCGGTCTAGATTTTAGATCCCATACAAAAGTCTCTAAAAAATTTGGCCGAGCTAAAATTTATTCAAGAATTAAAGCCGATCTGAGCGCAGCTCCAGCTTAAAAATGACATTTTCGTTTCAAACGGAACATTTTTTATCTGGCACAATTGCTCGCATGGAAGAAAAGTGAAAGAAACAGGAGAAAAAAATGTCATCTAAATTTTATTGCAATCAGCGTACTAGGCTTTAGTAAAGAAAGAAACAAAAAAATCAGACATTTAATTCAACTGGATACATACGTTCATCTTTTCTTTTTCTGATTTGCTTTTCATAGTTTTTAGACAAATCTAATAGGCAGTTGCAGTTTTCTTTCATATTCTTGGTCGAAAATACAAGAATTTTCTGATCTAAATTTTAATTCTTGGCTCAGCAGTTGATGTGGCCTTCTTTTATCTTCTCCTGTGACTAAAACGTTCCCTCAATATTTTATATATTTCAATACGTTTGCAAATCAATAAGCCCTATTTTTATAGAAAAAAAAACTTCACTCCCTTATTTATACAAATGGAAGTTTATAAATAAAATTAGAACAAGAAATTGAGATTTCAATTGAATCGTTTATTTGCAAAACATAATCAGAAAAAGTTTCTGACAACATCAAAGTGCTTATTAATAAAGATTTGAATTCATAAGAATAAATATAATCATCCTTTTTGTGGGTTTAACAAAAAACATTCATGTTTTGAATATAAACGATTCAATTTTAAAGATCATTTCATATACAAAATTTTTGTGAGTCATGATATTTTGCACTGCATTATTCTTAAAAATGAAAACGTTTGTCTTAAATGTTTACTATTCTTTTTTTTATTGAACAAAAAATGCTACTACCTATAATCAAAGCTTATATAACCGAAATAGGTTTGAAGGGTTTGTTGGAGCATTCCATGAAAAATGGTAACTTTTTATAATTAGGAAAAAGAGTAATAGATGGGATTTATTGCAATGAAAAACTTCTTTGGAGGCAGAAAACTCTTTATCAAGAGTTAACAAGTGTTTGCGAACTTAACTCCTAAATCGATATTCACCTAGCCAAACTTTTCATCAAGTTTTAAGTAAAAATAAACGCTTAAACATGGTGGACTTAATGTCGCATACGTTACGCAATTTTAATTTATGGTAACTATATTTGTTAAATTGCGACTTGTGGACGCATCATTACATAGAAGGGATAATATAAAATTATTTCTAAGTGTTCAAATCGATCTAAAAACTGTTACGGCACTTAAAATCTATTCCAAACACTAAAAAAACATGCAAAAATTTCATATACGTTACAATGGAAAGCTCCTGTTGTATTTAAATCGACTGCATATTGTGTCCACTATAGGTATTCCTACAGGACACGTAGAGGAGGAAGAAATTCTTCAACATCTTCTGTTCCTTGCCCTGCTCTCTCTATTAGAATAAAACTCCATCTAGGAGAATTCTTCTTCGAGAACACTAGTGATCTAGTGAAAACGAACTTTAAAATTCTTTTCCTATTTATTCCGAAATAGGTGTCTTATAAGACAACCCTCAGACAAATCTGATATTATACTCAGTTATAACCTGTTGAGGTTAAGTGGAGTTCTTGGTTATACTAGTTCAGTAATTTAGATTCCTCATATTAACTAGAGTATATTACATTCATTTTCAATCATAAAAGATGCATGCATTATCGTTGATGTTGATAGCAAAATAACAGCAAAACAAATATGTATATTTAGCGAAAATAAAGAAACACAAATAATAAACTTTGTTAATAATTTTTAGAATTATTAGATCTTCTGTCTGTCCGTCTGTCTGAATTCAAACAAAAATTAAACCAAAGTCATAAACTGACAAAACTAGAGAACCACCAAGCTGGGTCTCTTTTTTTATAAATTTTAAAGTTTAGAAATGACATCTTTCGTTGGCCTTCAATGCAATAATGTTAATAATATTTTTTTTCAGGTTAAATAATAATTAAAAAACATTTTTTTCAGCTTTAATAGTTTTCTGTGTGTGAGCATCTTTAGAGAAATGGAGCACCCTGTTCACACAATTTATTTTAATTAGATTTAAGTTTTTTTTTATAATAAATAGTTTTAAGGCTAAAATGAAAACCCCTAAATTCGCTAATACAAGATTTTTTCTTTTTTTCCAAATGAACTTGTAGATTAGGAAAGATTTCATTGAATTACTACGTGATCGTTCGGATATAGATCGTCATTCAAGATGGCAGGATGTGAAGAAGAAGTTGGAAACTGAATCTCGATTTCGTGCTGTGGAGAGTTCAATGCTGCGAGAGGACTACTTTCTGGACTACATGCGAATGCTGAAGGACGAGAAGAAACGAAAGGAAAAAGAACGCGAGAAGGAACGTGATCGTGATCGCAAAGAGAGGAAATCCGACAAGAAAGACCGTGATCGCACAAGGGATCGCAGTAGAGAAAAGAGTACGCATGAGAAGAGTAGTGACAAAAAGAAAGATGTTGAAAAGGTGTGAATGCTTTTAATAAATCCTTTTAAGTATTTTAAATTAAAAAAATAAATTAATATTTAGGATGATGATAATAAAACAAGTGACGATGAAGCCGATCGGCTGCAGAAAGAACGTGATCGCCAACAAAGAGCCGAACAGAGTATTCGTGAAAGAGAGAAGGAGGTGCAACGAACCTTGGCTGGACACCTCAGGGACAGAGACAAGGAGCGTGAGCATCATTTGCGTGATGAAGCGATTCGCCATTTCAGCGCTTTGTTGGTCGATCTTGTTCGTAATCCTGATCTCACCTGGAAAGAGGTTAAAAAACAACTTCGCAAAGATCATCGTTGGGATGCAGTTGAAAGTTTAGAGCGTGAAGAAAGAGAGAAGTAATTTTGTTTTGTTCTTAAAGTTCTTGAATCTAACATTTATAATATGAATTATATATTTTTTTAGAATTTTTAATGATCATATTGATGCTCTCATGAAGAAAAAACGTGAGAAATTCCGTGAAATGTTGGACGAAATTTCCACATTGACTTTAACTAGTCCATGGAAGGAAATTAAAAAGCAAGTCAAGGAAGATCCACGCTACCTTAAGTATAACAATTCGGAAAAATGTGAACGTGAATTCCGGGATTATCTTAAAGATAAGACAGTCAGTGCAAAGAGTTCTTTACGTGAACTTTTACAAGAGTGTAAACTTATATCTTACAAGACCATAGAAACTGTTAATGAGAATCCAAATCATTTGAAGGAAATTGAAGAAATTTTAAAGAATGACAAAAGGTAATCACGTCGTTAGTTTTTTAAATTTTATTACCATATATTTCGTACGAGTTTTGTTTAATGTACTAACGTATTTTATTTTTACTTAGGTATTTGGTGTTGGAACATTTGCCACAAGATCGAACACAAATTATTATGACATATCTCGAAGATTTGCACAAAAGAGGACCTCCTCCGCCACCAACAGCCTGCGAGTCAACGAGAAGAAATAAATAATGAATTAGCATGTCATCGTGTATACATTAAACTAACAAATAGATTTAGTTCATTCATTACAATACTTTTCCTTATATTATAATATTTCAAGTTGCACGTATGTTTTTTATGCGAGCTAAGTGTTAAAATTTCTTTTAATAAAGTAAATTATACAAAAATGATATGAATAAAAGGCAGTGTTTTATTAAATTCCCGTAAAATATTTTGTGTGCAGCGTCGTTTTCGATTAGTTTTACCTGTTCTGAAATTCATCCAATGGAATAGTGTAAATCGCTTTCACACAATTCAGAAATTTTGTATCTTAGTTTGTGAATAAAAGCTTTTGCTTTTTTGAGCATGAAGCAGCAGGCCCAAAAACTCATGGAGAAAACAAACGACACCTCTGCACCCTTGTTCAGTAAATTTACCACTGCGATAATCATTATTAAATCCGTTTTACCCAGGTATTTTTAAATTTAGTTGAATTTTGTAAACGGAAACGAAAATTGAATCCGTACGGATTGAAAACGGATATTCTATAACCGTTCTAATTAAGTTTTAATTTCTACCAATTTAAGGACAACAACACGTTTTTGAAATAAGCTTATCGTTCATAAAACATTTTTGTCAAAATTTATTTTATCTCGTTTGCTTAATGAAAAAATATTATAATACTTGATTCAAAAATTTGATTTGCTGCTAGTGAGTCCAACTAACAATATGAGTGAAAAAAAGTCTGACGATTAAAAGTGAATTCAAAATAAAAGAGCGCGCTTTAAGCGCTAAAATAACTTAGTTATTCAATAAATAATATCAAATTGTTGTCTTTGAACAAATTATTATGATATCTTCCTTTTAAGCTATAAATTGATCCATAATCCAGATCCAAATGAATAATAAAACACGGCTAACGAGTGAGGCTATTCCGAAAAAAACGTCTAATTTATTGACTTAATAATGGAGCTTTCCATTGTAATACAGATGAAATTTTTGAACGTTTTTTGGTGTTTGAAATAGATTTTAATAGCCGTAACAGTTTTTAGATCGATTTGGACTTTTAGAAATAATTTAAGATCGTCCCTTCTATGTTATGAAGCGTCCACAAGTCTCAGTTTAACAAATTTAGTTACCATAAATTAGATACATATGTTGCGTAACGTAAACAACATTAAACACAAACGTTTGGCTGGGTGAATATCAATAGCTGCGTTCCTTTGGAAATATTTATCTACTTTTTAGTACTTAAAGCTGCTTTGAACTACTTTTTCAGTATAGCAAAGTAGATCAAAGTAGTTTTAAGTACTTAAAAGTAGATAAATTTTTCCAAAGGAACGCAGCTAATTTAGGAGTTAAGTTCGCAAACACTCGTTAACTCTTGACAAAGAGTTATCTGCCTCTAAAGAAGTTTTTCATTGCAATAAACCCCATCTATTACTCTTTTTCCTAATTATAAAAAGTTACCAATTTTCATGGAATGTCCCAATACAATCATCTAAAAAAACACCGTTATGTAGACTTTTCACAAGTCGATTTTTGCAGTGCGGCACAGCTTTTCGGCGTAAGTCAAATCGTGTGAACGTAACCCAACTAACACAACAGCTTCTATAAATTGAAATCTCGCAGATTCTACTTTTTATACAGCTTGTATTGAGCTTGCTTCAGAATTTAACTGCTTATTCGGACTTGTTCGGACTTGTTTAACAACTTCAAATAAGTTGTTTAAATACTGTTAAAGAAACTTAAACGAAGAAAGCTTGTTTTTCGGATAAGCCTGTTTAATGAGTTTATAGAAGCTTTACAGAAATCACCAAGTTTTGTATTTGATTTTTGGTTTTGATATTAAATATTCTAGCTCGGACACTTTTTGGTTTTGACATTGAATAATTTAGCTCGGACATTTTTTTTGCTATTTGAACTGATTAAGTTTTTGATTTCATTAATGAATATACTAGGATGGCCGAGTGAGTAGAGTGGTAGACTACTACCAAGCAGATACGAAGTTCGATTCCTGGGTGTGGTAAAAAAATTATATACTTTTAAAATTATTATTAATACCCAACTAACAATTTCGATGTTATAACGATGGTGAGAAGCTTTTTGTCATCACTAATTTCACACCTAAAAGACTCATATAACCCTGTTTATCATCAAAAAGGCCCCCTTTTTTTACTCCTATTAAACCTATAAGAAGTACAATGAAATACTCCTGTAAAGTTTTTCATCAGTAGCCGAATGTGGTATTCGATCCTATAAATGTGCGAAGAAGTACACTGTAAGACTACTGTAAGGTTTCTCATCAGTAGCCGAAAGTGGTATTCGATCCTATAAGCCTACCACAGAATTCTTATTGGAAGCATAATAGGGCTATTCAATACTCACCAGGAGGGAGGAAAAAAATAAAACCAAATAAAATAAAAAACGAGAAATTATTTATACAATTTTTTATTTCAATTTTTATAAACAAATACACTTCAAATTTACCCGAAAAGTACATCCTTGACCTGGTTCCTTGTCCAAAATAATTTTCGAATCACACACAGCGAGCTCCCACGTGACAATTACCTTCTTATTCAAGCGCAACAACCAGCCAATGTATGCCAATGTTTATACGCACCGAGCTATCCAACTGAGTGTTGAACGAAGATTCCAAGAAAAAAAAAGTCCAACAACAAATGAATGTGTGATGAGTGTAGTCGGCCATGCTCTCCAAAATTCCAAAAGCTGAACACTGAAATTAAAAAATAAAATGTTAAAAGGCAATACAACTAAGGAGAACCTTTCAACTTACTTTGGCAAGGTTTTTTAGGTTTGCTGCCAACAAGAGAATTAAATTTCCGCCGCAAAGCGAGCTTCTTCAAATATTCTTCAGCTCAGTTTTCTAGAGAATCGATTTGCGCTTTATGGGCGGCAAGTTGCGCTTCAATTTTTGCCCTTAATGACTCGTTTTGTGATATTTTTTACTTCAATGTCTGGACTTTTTCCTGCATATTTGTAAGCCTATTAACAGTACTGGTTGTTTCTCCTTGTTGGTGCAGCCACATCGTTTTCTTCGATCTTAGTTTGTTTTTTGATGTTTAATATTCAAAATTTCTTTTTTTGTACATAAGCAACAGGGATTTGATTATGTCCAAACCGAACTCAGCCCTCATTTCATCTAATTTCGATTTGAGAAAAAATTTTGTTTGGATTCTAGCTCATCGTTGTCTTGTTGAAGTGATGCAATTTCTCCAATGAATTTTGCATTTTGTTCAGCTAGCATTAGCTGAAGTTCACGATTTGGGATCTTATTTGGCAGAAAGATAACCAATTTACTTACGCTGTTCATTTAGTTGCCTTTGGAGTTCGTCCACACTGCTTATGATAGATTCATCTCCACTTTGATTGTTAAGAAGTTCGGATATAATCTTATTCAATTATAAACCTGCTTCAGCTGCATTTTCCAATTCCATTAAAAAAAAAATAAAAACAAAAATTATAACTAATCTGAATTCCGACATAATTTTAAAACATTCTTACCTTTTATATAGAAACAATTTGATCCTCTAGGTTCAAGCTTAGCTTTGTGCGAGATCAGTAAGCTTCGCTCGACAATATTTATTTTAACAGTAGAATTAATTGCCTCTCCTTGCGACATTGCGAAAGACAGTATAGTAGCCAAATATATAAGTTGCTGATATTAACATATTACAGAGTACATCAAATAATTCGACAATTCTTGGGGATAAGTTTTCAAAGAAATTCGTTTCCACTTGATGTATATAGTTTTGAAGTGGCTCATGTGACCACAATTAAAATCTTTTTCGCAAAACTCTTCTTGGTTTTGCTTCAAAAGGTTTTCTTGTTGCGGAATGGCACGTGTTGTTGCATTATTGCATATTTCATGATAATATGCCCCATGTAGGTTGATACCCACCGTGACCGTAGCCTCAGGGCGGTCAAAACCAAATGGCGGTGGTTTGATTGCTGATGCTGTGGAGGTGGTTGGGAATGTTGTGGAGGAATCATGTGAGAAGGTGCCTGATGGTGCGGTTGCTGAGGTGGATGCTTCTGCGGTGGCGGAAGTTTTTTGTGATGTTGTGGAGGCAGTTTTTGCTGCTCTTGTTGCAATGTAGTAAACGACTGAAAAAGATTTTAGAAGATTGAAATAAATTAGGCAAACTCGTACATATAAAAATAATTAATAATAATGTTTGTGCTCAAAACAGTACTTACTTTATCATCAGTTACACCCAGAGTTTACTTTGGCGCAATTTGCGAAATTGAAATAGAATACAGATATAAGCTTTTGTGCAATATTATTTTTAAACTATCCTGTAACCTCAGCGTGGACAATGTTTCTTCCACATCCGTTGGATTGTTATTACAAATGATAGCAGTTAAAGCATTACCACCCAACGATGCTTGTAATATTCTTGTTAGTTTCGAGTCACGATAACAGACACATTTAGCTTCAGCCACCTTCTTTGAAACGAGAACCCGTTTCCCCTGTTTGATCTGCTCTCCCAGAGCCAGCTAGATCAGCAAGATTCAAAACACTTATTTGTACAGGCTCTTCATCGGCTTGGTCAATTTTTCGGGATTCTATAATCTGTAAAATAAAAACCAATTGAATAAGATAAGTATGAGAATCAAAATAATGAAAAAAACTTACAATTCGAAAAATAATATGCGATCGACTGGAACGTTCATTCTTCATTCACATGCATTTCACCGATTCTTCTTTGTTTACTACCTTCACGCAAGTACACAAGCAAATCCTGCTCACATGTTATAATATTTTTACTGCAATTGACTGGAACTTCATCATTTGAGGTTTCATGAATTTAAAGATCTGTATTGAATTTATTTAGAAGCTCATGGATTTTTCCTTTGTCAATTTCTATGAAGCTAACTCTGAAATTTAAAAAAAAAATTTAAATGGTTGGATAAATGTCTTAGAAAAAAAAAACAAGTAGGTTCCAATATCCCTGTTCCATTGGAGGTGGTAGTCTACTAATAGTAGATGTTTTGGTTAATTTAGTTCTAAGAACTACTTACGCTCTTCTTCTCGAGTAAATACGATTTGTATTGAAACTTGAAATCGTTGAAAGTGCATTCTATTGAAAATCGTTAGTAACTACTAGTAATACTTTGCCACCTCCCAAAGGAACAGGGCCATTATCAAGATACTATTTTCTCATCCACTTCCCATTTGCTGGCTTCGTTGGGCTCAATTGGACGAACTTTAATAGCAACTTGAATATTGCTTGCAGTCATGTTTTTTTTCGTGTAAAAAAGATTATAAATTTATTAAAAAAGAATAAAAAAAATATGCAAAAAAACAGAAAAAAAAAAAAACAAATCCAAATGGATTTGATTTGGGCCGAGTTGGGTATTGCTAGCCAACATGTTCGTTTCCAGATCGCTTTGTTATAATTGTTGACAAAGGATGCCTGCAATGTCTCGAACAGAAAAAGAAACTAACAGACTTTCCAATTTATAGTCTATCAACTACTAGAGGTAACCAAATACTTGTCAAAATTGGGATTATTCCTTGGTGATTTGCGATTGCACGATATCCTTGTGGAGGATAATCTATGGTTGCAAATAATTGTTGAAATACTGTACTGTGTACTCATAATCAATTTAATATCTAAGTAGCTTATCAAACAAACTTGTTTATTGAAAAATATTTTTTCTTCACTTCATTAAAATTATTCAAACTGTTCACATCGAATTATTTATTTTATTTAAATATTCTTCTGGAACAAGCTTAACTTACTACAGGTTATGGGACCAGCAAATTTCTAGAAGAATTTGTATTGAATAATTAATATTTGTTTTTTGGTGATCCTGATATCAATTGTAATTACGTGCAATGGGAAACGACAAGAATTTTTTGACTTCGATTGAAAGGCTAAAGGGACGTGAAAATTATTCCACATGGAAGTTTGCGATGCAGACATTTTTGGAATATAATGGTCTTTGGGCTGCAGTACTTGGAACGGAAAAAGTTGCTGATAAGATAACACAGTCCAGGGCAGCAATAATTTTGAGCCTTGATCCAAGCAATTATGTACATATCCAAGATGCTTCAACAGCGCAAGATGTTTGGGATAAATTAAAGTCCACATTTGAAGACAAGGGTCGTGCACGCCGAATTACATTGGCAAGACAATTAACAGGCACAAAACTTGAAAGTTGCAGTTCAATGGAAACATACGTTGCTACAATCATTACGGCGGCTCAGCGTTTGAATGCTATAGGATTCAAAGTCGATGATGAATGGTTGGCAATTTTTCTGATGTGCGGTTTGTCTGATCAGTTCACACCAATGGTCATGGCATTGGACAATGTTGATACAAAACTCTCCAGTGATGCAATAAAAACCAAACTGTTGCAAGAAGCTTCTTCAGTGAGTGGTGAGGGTGCATTTTTTAGTGGACACAGTGCAAATAAAAAGGGTTTCACTAAGAAAAAGGGAATACGTTGCTATAGCTGCAACAAATTTGGACATAAATCTCCCGATTGTCCAATGAAGAAGTCCAACAAGGTGGATGAAAAAACTAAATCTGGAGCTTCTTTTAGTGCTGCGTTTTTGGCTGGTAATTTCAACCCAGGTGATTGGTATATTGATTCTGGCGCAACGCAACATCTTACCATGAACCAAAGTTGGATTTTCAATGCAGAGAAACCAGCGATACCTGATATAACTGCAGCTAATAGCACTAAAATGAAGGTTGAATCTTCTGGTTCGGTGAAGTTACTAGCTGATGTAAATGGAAAACCGAATATGATCGAAGTAAAGAACGTTTTGTGCATCCCGAACTTGACAGCGAACCTTCTATCTGTAAGTCAGATGACAAAACGTGGACATATAGTTGAATTCTTTACAGATCGATGTGAAGTTCGAGACCAACAGAAGAATATTTTGGCAACAGCTTCCATGATTGATGGTTTATATCGCCTGAATAGTTTGCAAGATTGTGGTTTCATTGCAATTGCATCAGCTGAAAGTAGCGAGACTTGGCATCGGCGGTTGGGTCATTTGAACTATCAGGACCTGAAGAAAATGAAGTCTGGTGCTGTTGAAGGTATTTCGTTTCTTGAAGACAGTGGGGAACATGTTTGTGTCACTTGTTTGAAAGGGAAACAATCAAGATTGCCGTTCAAGAAAGCTGGCTCAAGATCAATGGCGCTTTTAGAAACAGTGCACGCTGACTTAACAGGCCCGATGGAAAATATTTCAATTGGTGGAGCTCGCTATGCATTTGTTTTGGTTGACGATTTTAGCAGAAAAACTTTTACCTATTTTCTTAAATCCAAAGATGAAGCATTTTCTAAATTCTGTGAATTCAAGGCTTTGGTTGAGAAACAAACCGGAAAACAAATCAAGAAATTCCGATCAGATAATGGGACTGAATTCTGCAATCAAAGGTTCGATAAGTTGTTTAAGGCATGTGGTATTGAACGGCAGACGTCAACGCCATACACACCACAGCAAAATGGGCTTGCAGAGCGAACAATAAGAACTTTGACCGAGCGTGCAAGGTGCATGCTACAAGATGCAGATCTTCCGAAAAAGTTTTGGGCTGAAGCGATGTCAACGGCGACGTATTTAAAAAATCGTTCAATATCTCGTGTTTTGAACGACAAAACGCCAATTGAAATATGGACCGGATCAAGACCAAATCTAAGCCACTTAAGAATTTTTGGGTCGCGTGCAATGGTACATGTTCCTGCTGAGAAAAGAAGAAAATTTGATCCAAAATCCCAGGAATTGATTTTTACTGGTTATTGCGAGGGTACCAAGGGCTATCGAGTGTATGATTCTTCAACCAACCGTACTATAAACAGTCAAGATGTCATTTTCTTGGAAAAAGGTAATTTTTCTGATTCAAATTATACTAACGATTTTGTTGTGTACGATAGTTCTGAAACCGAAGAAGAAAATTCTGACACTGCGGATACAAGAGTTCAGGAAATTGATCAGGTGGCAGAAGTGAGTTCGACTGATGATGTTTTGATGAATCAATCTGAAAGTAGATCTGACAGCGTTCAGGATACTGATGCTTCAATCAACACTCTATCAGACAGTGATTCAAATACCGAATTAACACAATTAAGAAGATCATCAAGAGAACGAAAAAAGAAAGAATTTCCTGGCTTTGTGTCGTATCTAGCCTGTAGCAATATTGAAGAACCATTGACAGTTGAAGAAGCTTTGAGTAGTTCAAATAGCAATGAATGGAAGTGTGCAATGACCGAAGAGTATCAATCTTTATTAGATAACCGGACTTGGGAATTGGTAGATTTGCCCAAAGATAGAAAGTCTATAAATTGTAAGTGGGTATACAAAGTGAAAACCAATTCCAATGGGGAAATCGTCCGTTACAAGGCCCGACTTGTAGCCAAAGGATGCAGCCAACGTCCGGGAATTGATTATGATGAAACGTTTTCGCCAGTGGTGAGATATTCATCGATACGGCTACTGATTGCACTTGCTTCAAAATTTAATCTTTCCATCGATCAAATGGATGCAGTTACAGCTTTTCTGCAGGGGGATGTTGAAGAAAAGGTGTATATGAAGCAACCAGAAAGTTTTGACGATGGAAGTGGACGAGTGTGTTTGCTTAGAAAGGCAATATATGGGTTAAAGCAAGCCAGTCGTCAATGGAATGTAAAATTGAATGATGTCATGGTTAAGTCTGGATACACTCGTTCCAAAACAGATGCTTGTATTTATTTTCGTCGTGAAAACAAGAGTATGGTATTCGTTGCTGTATATGTAGACGATTTGCTCATTTTTTCAAACAACAACTCATGGAAAAATCAGTTGAAGGCAAATCTGATGAAAAATTTCAGCATGAAAGACCTTGGGCAAGCAGGAAGCTGTATTGGAATGCAAATAACGAGATACCAAAAAACAGGCACTATAACATTGGATCAGAAGAAGTATACTGAACAAATTCTTGAAAGGTTTGGGATGTCAGACTGCCATCCTATTGATTCCCCGATTGATCCAAACACAAAATTAACAAAGGACATGTCACCAAAGACAGCGTATGAAGAAAAGGATATGGAAAATATTCCTTATCAAGAAGCGGTGGGGAGTATTCTATATTTATCACAATGTACCCGACCTGACATTACTTATGCAATTGGTAATCTAAGCAGATTTAATAACAAGCCGGGACGACCACATTGGAATGCTGTCAAAAGAATTTTCCGATACCTAAAGAAAACGAAAGATTTCAAGCTAGTTTTCAAATCACTTGATGAAGAAGCTTCAAGACTTCATGGGTATTGCGATGCTGATTGGGCGTCAGATCCAGATGACAGAAAATCTTGCACGGGATATATTTTCAAATTTGAAAACTGTGCAATTTCATGGGCAAGCAAGAAACAGCCAACTGTAGCACTTTCCAGTGCTGAATCTGAGTACATGGCTCTCTCAGCTGCTACTCAAGAAGCCATTTGGATTCGCCAACTTTTAGCTGAGCTTTTGAAAAATTATGAAGAAACAATCCAAATTTACAGTGACAATCAAAGTGCCATCAATATGGCTAAAAATCAAATGTATAGCCCAAGAACTAAACATATAGACATTCGTCATCATTTTGTTCGAGAAAAATTAGATTGTGGAGACATCAAAGTCAACTATATCAACACCAATGAAATGATTGCCGATAATTTGACCAAAGCAGTTAATAATGAAAAACATTTTTTTTGCACCAAGAATATGGGTTTATTTTAATTTAGAAATTTAATGAACATTTCTTCTGTTATTTAAATAATTTTGTTTATGTTTGTATAATTTATTTAAATACTAGATTGTTTGTTAAAACTTAATTTGTTCATATTATATTTTGAGATTGTTAACTTTTTAACTTAATTTAATTTTTTAATGAGTGCATTGATTAAGTGGGGATGTTGAAATACTGTACTGTGTACTCATAATCAATTTAATATCTAAGTAGCTTATCAAACAAACTTGTTTATTGAAAAATATTTTTTCTTCACTTCATTAAAATTATTCAAACTGTTCACATCGAATTATTTATTTTATTTAAATATTCTTCTGGAACAAGCTTAACTTACTACAATAATTCCCAGAATTGAATCAAATATCGTTCAACAGGATTTGGATTCTCCATCGACAGAATCCAGTAAATGATGACGACGATGATGATGAGTACTCTGGCAGTACAAAGCTTGATTTAAAATTTGCCTATGACTTGGAACAGTTTACATTGTGGGAATATTGTGAAATATGATGCAATGGTCAATTATCCAACTTCGACTATCTAACAATATTGAACAATGCAGCTGGTCGAAGTGTTACAAAGCCCGAGTATCACATCGTGCCATGGATAACAGATTTTGCACATCGCAATGGAGCCAATTGGAGAGATTTGTCTAAAAGTAAATATCGTTTAAACAAAGGAAATGTTCATCTCGATCTGATGTTCAGATCGCATGGAGCAACATCGAGTCGACCTATTTGGGTGCCTTCTGAGTATCCTGTGTCGATTTTACGATTGCAAGAATGAACACCAGATAAATGTATACCCGAATTCTATTCAATTCCAATGGTTTTTAAGAGTATACATGAATACTTGCAAGATTTGGAGTTACCAATATGGGCGAGTTGTTCAGAGGATTTCATTGCAAAACATCGAGAAGCACTTGAGAGTCAGCATGTTAGTGAGAGATTACAATTGTGGATTGATTTGAACTTTGGGTACAAATTAACAGGAAAAGCTGCTGTAAAATCAAAAAATGTTTGTCTCAGTATGGTTGATAGTCACAAAAAACTTTGCCAGCGAGGAATCGTTCAACTCTTCACCCAGCCTCATCCACCAAAACGTTTCCCTTCACCATCATGGATGAGCAAAACTCCATCACGTCTTATTGATCTCAATCGTCGTCTTGACAGAAGTCAAGATGATATCTCATCCCCCAATATCAGATCTCCATCGCGGGAAGTAGATTCGCCTCTTCTGCAAACAACTCCACAGAGATTTGGCAGACTTAGAACCAAAACCATACGTACACCAAATACAATTATCGAAGACAACAGTCAATTAAATCACCTCCAAAGATTATAGAATTGCATGTCGATTGGTAGCAGCATCAAATGCTTCAGAAATTCCCAAATGTCTGATTGTCTGCGGTATGTTGTAAAGTTAACTATTAAATCTCAATACTGCAGTCTGCAGGACTGGTCACGAAATGAAATAACATTTTGAAAAATGAATTTTTCACATTTGACGTTTAAATAGTATCGTTTAAACACCTATCGAGAAACGTTCTTTTTCTAACAATGTTAGATATTGTTAAACTGTCAAACCACCAACAATTTTTTTTGAGAATACTTTTATGTGCATTATTATAACAAAACATCATGTTTTTTTATTCAAAATAAATTCTCTCGCATTATGAAATTACAAAACTTACTTTTTATTTTCATTTTTCCTTTGCTTAATTTTAACATTGCTTACTACAACAAAAAGCTATCCGATAGATTTTTGTTAGCTGTTTGAACGCACCCATTAATTTTTTAGTTGCAATTTTGTATTTTTATCGCCACCAGAAACATGTCTGATGAATCCAGTGAAAGTGCGAGTAGGTACATAATAAAAATGAAAATAGAAATTGTCCCGTCGTAAAAATCATCGTCCACCACAATAATCCACATCACAGAAACAGCAGTGGGATCGAGATGATGATACTGCTGCTTCTGGTGCCTCCGTTAAAACACCAGAAGCATCAGCAGCTACCTCGATATTAACATCAAGTGGAGGATAGTATTAATAGCCCTGTTCCATTGGAGGTGGTAGTCTACTAATAGTAGATGTTCTTAGATGCTCCTCTTCCCGAGTAGATACAATTTGTATTGAATTCGTTGAAAGTGCGTTCCATTGAAAATCGCTAGTAAACTACTATTTGTACTTGATCAACTCCCAAAGGAACAGGGCTAATAAGTCAACGAGCTCTGGAAAAGATCATATAATCCACCTACCTTTTAAATTTGATCAAGTTTAATAGTAATTGATTGCTTTAACAGCGTGTTGGATCTCTTGCACGGCACGTGTGGCATTTTTTTGTGCTTTTAATGGATGAATCTTTGTTTGAAGTGAGGTGAACGATTTTTCCAGTTTTGCCAGTGTCCTTGATTGATAAAAGTTCAATTGATTCATAAGATTTTTCCATGTCCATCTGAAAGTGATCATTTTATTTAATTTTTTTAATTGTTTTATTCAATTTTTTATTTTTATATTTCTAGTAAAGTGTATACTTACGCTTTAAGGTAGTTTCTTCTTGCAATCGCAGTTCACCGATTTGTGTCCTCAGCATTAGAATATTGGCTTGTAGATCTTTTCGAGGTTGATTGAGCTTTTCCAATTTGATGTCTAATGCATTCAAATCCGAACCACCAACAAAAGGAACAGCCTATAAGTCATTATAGTTCGTATTGCAGGAACAGGCTTCTCCTTCGAACATGTCAGACCATTTATGTCGATGTTATTAATATTAGTTTTAATGATGATTCTTTCGGATGAATTTTAGATTCGTAGAATGCTTCGATTTGAGCTTCTTCAGAGCTACCGCTTCCACAACCACCAGTATTGGTGCTACTTCGGCATGAATTGCGACGCGGAACTTGGGTAAAATTGATTTGTGGCATCGAGATTCGTTCGTTGATGCAATGATGCCCATGGCAGAGCGTATAAGTTGAGCTTCGGCAGGATTATTGAAACGCAAATAATTTTAATTAACAATTGTTATTGCGCCTTGGGTGAGATTTGTTTCGCCATCGAAAAGTTTTGTTCCATCGATAAGAACTCACCTGAAATAAATAAAATATAGTTTTTTTTCAATGGAATCATGTGTTTGTATATTTTATTTGCACTTTTTAACAAAATAATAAAAAATAAGGCTTGAGTTTCAATAAATGGTACAGTTTATTAAAACACTACATATTTTGGCGTCCTCAAAAGAACAATCGAGAAGCTGAGTATCATGCCTTCTATAAACCTTTCCAGATACTACATTTTGTACATCTGTAAAGCCTTATAAGAATAAAATTATTATCATGATAAGAAGCTTTTAAGCATCTTTGTCGTGGATTCTTATAGGATTAAACGCTTCTCAACATCGTTATAGTGTGCTTATAGGTAATTTTCTCATCACACCTATAATCCCACTATAAGATACTCCTAAAAAGTTTTTTAGAGATATAAATATCAGCGTTTACTGATATTTTTTTACCGTCAGTAGTATACCAGTTTTATAGGGGCAAATAGCCCTTTAGACTCGAAACCCGAAAGCAAAAATGTTAGTTGGGTAGATTTAAAACCAGTTAAAAAAGAATTGTTTTTTGTTTTTGTAGTTGTTTTTTTAATTTCGATAAGAAACGTATTAAAGATCTATACAAGCACTTCCGAAGCTATCTGTCAAATCTCAAAGCTTCTGTAGAGCTTCGGTAAAGCTTCGTTTAAGATCCTTATAGAGGGTCAAACTTGTATAACGTTCTCCTTTTTCCATGCACAACAACCTTACTAAAGTTTAAAAGAAGCTGAAATGTAGCTTTTGTAATACCTTACCCGAAGCTGAAATGTTAGGAAGCCAAACCCAACTAGCGCGACAGCTTCTATAAATTGAGATCTCGCAGGTACTACTTTTTATACAGCTTGTATTGAGCTTGCTTCAAAATTTAATTGCTTATAGAAGTTTGAACTTGTTTAACAACTTCTAATAAGTTGTTTAAATACTGTTAAAGAAACTTAAACGAAAAAAGCTTGTTTTCGGAAAAGCCTGCTTAATGAATTTATAGAAGCTTTACAGAAATTACCAAGTTTAGTATTTGATTTTTGGTTTTGATATTGAATAATCTAGCTGGGACACTTTTTGGTTTTGACATTGAATAATTTGACTGAGACATTATTTGTTTTGACATTTCTGCTTATTTTATTGATTAAGTTTTTGACTTCATTAATGAATATACTAGGATGGCCGAGTGGGTAGAGTGGCGGACTGCCACCAAGCAGATATGAAGTTCGATTCCTGGGTGTGGTAAAAAAATTATATACTTTTAAAATTATTATCAATAGATATACTAAAAACTAATGGAAAAATATATATAATTTCAGATCAAAAGATAAAATTCATGATTTAAAATCAAATAAAAACCAGTTAAAAAAGAATTCTTTATACAAGCTCTTCCGAAGCTATCTGTCAAATCTCAAAGCTTCGGAAGAGCTTCGGTAAAGCTTCGTTTAAACTTCTTATAGAGGGTCAAACTTGTATAACGTTCTCCTTTTTCCATGCCCAACAACCTTACTAAAGTTTAAAAGAAGCTGAAATGTAGCTTTTGTAATACCTTAACCGAAGCTGAAATGTTAGTTGGGCCCTATCCATGCATATGGCGTTACAATGTATTAGGTATAGGAACAAGCACTCCATATATTAGGTGTGTTTTTTATTACAACCGGTCTTAACTGGACAAAAAAAACGCAGTCTGGCTAAGCAATTTACATGTTAAATACAACAACACCTTAGCCCCTTGGGCTTAGTTGTTTAGCCTGGAGATTTCTCTGGGCTCAACTTTTTGAAGAGTTTTAAATCTGTGCTACCAAGCTAATTTTTTCATAAAATGTTTAGAATTTGTTTAAAAACGTGAAAACTCACGTTTGGAAGGACAAAATGTATTAAAATAGTTTTGCTAGCATACATTTTTGTATCTCTTTGTAATATACAATACATACATGCAAAATACAAGAAAATGACGAAAGCGAAAAATATGACAACTCTAAATTTTTGTTGTGTCTGCTGTTTTCGGAACATTCAATATACAGTGCTGCCAAGATTTCAGGTTAAGACCCGTGGCGTTTTTTTTTTGTCCAGTTAAGACCGGTGGTAATAAAAAACACACCTATTATATCCTCTAAGAGTTAAACAAAAGCTGTGTTTTTTTGTTTATCTATCTTAGAGGATATAACCCAACTAGCACAACAGCTTCTATAAATTGAGATCTCGCAGGATCTACTTTTTATACAGCTTGTATTGAGCTTGCTTCAGAATTTAATTTCTTATAGAAGTTTGAACTTGTTTAACAACTTCTAATAAGTTGTTTAAATATTGTTAAAGAAACTTAAACGAAAAAAGCTTGTTTTCGGAAAAGCCTGCTTAATGAATTTATAGAAGATTTACAGAAATTACCAAGTTTAGTATTTGGTTTTTGGTTTTGATATTGAATAATCTAGCTGGGACACTTTTTGGTTTTGACATTGAATAATTTAGCTCAGACATTTTTTTTTACATTTCTGCTATTTGAACTGATTAAGTTTTTGATTTCATTAATTAATATACGAGGATGGCCGAGTGCGTAGAGTGGTGGACTGCCACCAAGCAGATACGAAGTTCGATTCCTGGGTGTGGTAAAAAAATTATATACTTTTAAAATTATTATATAATAGATATACTAAAAACTAATGGAATAATAATATAATTTCAGATTAAAAGATAAAATCATGATTTAAAATCAAATAAAAACCATTTAAAAAAGAATTATTTTTTGTTTTTGTAGTAGTTTTTTTTTATTTCGATAAGACATGTATTAAAGAGCTATACAAGCTCTTCCGAAGCTATCTGTCAAATCTCAAAGCTTCTGTAGAGCTTCGGTAAAGCTTCGTTTAAACTTCTTATAGAGGGTCAAACTTGTATAACGTTCTCCTTTTTCCATGCCCAACAACCTTACTAAAGTTTAAAAGAAGCTAAAATGTAGCTTTTGTAATACCTTAACCGAAGCTGAAATGTTAGTTGGGAATATATGGAGTGCTTGTGCTGTTAGTTCCGTGAAGCTTTTATAGAGGGCTCTAGTTTCTTTAAGTTTTTCGATGAGTGCATGCCTCCATTTTATTTTCATTTCATGGCTGTCATCAACAGGCGTGTTTATTTACAGCTGCGGAACCGGACTCGCACTGAAAAATGAAGGCAGCGACCCCTATCCATGCATATGGCGTTACAATGTATTAGGTATAGGAACAAGCACTCCATATATTATATCCTCTAAGTTATCTATATAGATTTTGTGCAAAAAAACGACATCGAGATTTTTGAAATCCATGCAAACATTTGGCACCACTGTACATATACTTTGGCAGCTGTCTGTCAAAAATGTTGCTTTTGTTTTTTTTTTATTTTAACTCCGAAGTGGGAAGGCCATTACATCCATGTTGGATGCAAACAAAAATTTTCATATGGCCATGGCATCCATGTTGGATTCAAAAAAATTTTTTTTTTCACAAAAAACCAAAAATGATCTGTATATTCTTAGCTACATTTTAAGACCATGACCATTAACATTGGTTGCGTCGTTCTTGTGTTATAAGTGTTTGAAGGTAGCCATATTGATTTTTTTTCTAATTTTTTAAAATCAAACGTGGAAAATTTTTTATTTTTATTTGTAACTTTTCGAAAAAACTTTGGTAATTTTATGTATATATTTGTTTAACAATCTTATCAGGACCCATTTAAGACTTTTATCTGAAAAGTGCATTGGGTATATACCGAAATATTCACATTTCAATGCAACCATGTCAAACAAATTTTTGATTATTTTTTTCTATGAGAGCTTTTTTCAAACCTCATTTTCTCCACTTTTTTTTTTGTTAATATTTTCAGATATTTGTGTATGAACACAACAAATAAAGTACCTTGGCACTACTGTTTTTATCGAGAGAAAGTAAAATCTGGATAATTATCTGGATTTTTCAAAAATCTATACAGATAAAGTTTTTGTTGTTTTTAACACGTAAATTGTTTTGATTTCAAATATCTCGATGTCGTTTTTTTGCACAAAATCTATATAGATAAACAAAAAAACACACCTAAACATTACAAAATCAAAGGAAAATAGTCACCTGGAAAAATCTTCGCATGTAAATACCCATAATGTAAAACGCAAATCGTACCGTATAAATCCTCACATAAAAACATTTGGCTGAACACAGCCGTTTTCTATGTTCTATATTTAAAATTAGTCTGGTATCACTTTTCATTTGTCGCTTTCATCGCTTTGGTTGCTGTTGTCGTTGTCGTTTGTTTTGATTTCAGAAATTTTGGTTTTTGAGATTTTTTCTCCAGAGTTCCTTTTGTTTGCCGTAAAAATATTAAAATCATGGATAAATCACACTTGCATGTATAAATTAATATTTTATTACTAATAAAAATATATCTCAATGTATTTTTGCTTTTTTTATTTTCTAAGATCCAAACAATCAACTATGAGGCAGAGCAATTTCGTACAGCATTTTCCCGATTCCGAAATAGCCTCCATGCTATTGACGAGAGTCTTTGCATTAAGCTTTACCAAATAGTATCTGAAATTGATAATTTTCTTGATAGCAAACCTATGGAAATAGAACTTCCACGCAAAGAGCTAATAACATCGGCGAATGTTAAAAAATCTGGTATTCGAAAAACATTTGTTTGCAAAAAATGTGACGATCGTGTAAGTACCTACATTAAAACCAAAACTAAAGTGAATAATAATAATAATCATTTTATTATAATTAGGATATTGGAAGCACATTCGTTGATGTTTCAAACCATATCAAACAGTTTAAACATGATAATCTGAAGAGGACCCACAAAAAAGAATCACCCGCAAATATTTCGAGGAAAGCTAAGCTGGAAAATAAAATACTTCCGAAAAGTAAGTGACTAATGGTATTGCTATAAAGTTGTATATTTTATTTATAAATATTTGATTGTATTAAGAGTTGAGATCCCGCCGAATACTCGGTCGAATAGTTCCTCTAACTTCCGCAATATTTGGCTGAATACCAAGTAGATATTAAAAAAGACTGTACCTGTGGTCCAGATGCAATGGTCATCACAACTCAAAAGCCACGTAGGAGTAAGATAGATGCACATCTTTGGCCAAGATGATTAAGAGTTTTTGGCTGTTAACAATTTGCAACCCTAGAACAACAAGGTTCTAAGTACACACACCCAAGTGTGTTTTGAGAAAAACGCTTCTGAATATTGAAACACCTTTATACGGTATAGTGGAGTAACTAAAGCTCAAAAATTGGCAATATTAGGGAACCCGGCCGAACAGCTTAGATTTTGATGATCTTTTTTTTCAAACGTCGGTAATTAAAAATACTTCAAAGTCTATAGATTAAAAATTGCCGGTGTTGCCGTTTTGATTTTTTAAATTTAATTGAAGATTTTTGTGAACAAAAACAAATTTTTTTCAAAAATTTTTCTTAAATTTCATAAATTAATTGATGCCAAAAGATTGTCTAGGAAATTCAAGGAAAAAAAATATATGGGAGTGAGGGACAATCTTCCATAGTTCAAGCGATAGATGCAATTTTCTTATTAATTGACTTCAAACACAAAAAAAAATATTTGAACACAACGGCAACACCTACAATATTCAAATATACATTTTTTAAAAGCTAGAAGCATTGAATAATTATATATAGAAGTGACACCGATAGTTTCTAGCGCCACACAATTTTATTTTTTTCGGCAATTAGATGTACTAAAAAATCCCCATAGAGAATGGGGCTTGTCTTAGAAAATTATTTTTCCAAAAATTTGTTTTTAAAAAAGGAAATTTCACTAATACAAACGTAACAAAACAAATATCAAATAAAAATAAATTGTATCGACACGTCGACATCCTATAATAGAAAAAAAAATAAGGAAATTTTACTCACACATAAAACATAAAACAAATATCAAACAAAAATAAATCGTATCGACACATCGACATCCTATAAATGAAAAAATAAAATAAGGAAATTTTACTCATACATACAAAATCCCACTAATATCAAACAAAAATATTGAAAAGTTAGTTGACATTATAAATGTATCCATAGTAACTCGAAACTAAAAACAAGAAATTTTTTATTAACGACGATAATTTGAACAAAATTAAATATTATTGTTGTATATCCTAGGCACGTTATAGCTTATAGGGCATGAAAGTTACCCTTATTTCAATAGTCCTATTAGCGTAGGTGACAAGGTGATTGCTCTTTACTTTTGCTCTCTGAGTTCGTATCCTCACAGAGATTGCTATTTTTTTTATACATATTATATTTTTTTTGGCAATATTATGAAATGCGTAACAATTAGCGCCGTTTTTTGCTGAATCGAAACTTAAGCATTTAATTACAACATAAATCCTTATGTGACAGTTTACACCGAAGAAAAAGTAGAGCATGAAAGTTTATGTTGAAAAAAAAATTATTTAAGGTTCATTTAAGCAAATGGCGCTTAAAAAAAAAGAAAAGCGTTAAGAAAAACTCAACGTAAGTCGATTTGGCTAAAACTTTTTTTTTATTTTTAATTCCAAGGAGGGAAAATTGAAATTTTTTAACGGTACCATCTAGAGATGCTGCGAATAATGATTCGGCCGAATACCGAACATTCGACCACTCTTAAACATTTAATTACTATAAGGTTAACCTACACCTGATAACTTTAATTCATGACTATATAAAATGCTGTTGTATAAAAAATTCGTTGATAATAATAATTTTTAAAAATTTCCATGTTTGCCCAAAAACTATTATAATTATAATAATTTTAATTTTTTTTTTAACCAAAATCACTGGTACCGTTTTCGAGAAAATTAAACATTTCCGAAATTGGTATATGACAGGTATCGTTATTTTTGGTAAAAAAAATTAGTTCTAAGAACCCCTCTGGAGATTCTCCAAAAAATGCTTCATACCAAGTTTGATTTTAATCGGTAAATCCGTTTAGCTGTAGACAGACAGACTGACAGACAGACAAACGGAAATTCCGTGACCAACTTTTTTGCATTTTCTATTATAAGCCCTGTTCCTTTCGGAGGTGGCAAAGTACTACTTGTAGTTTACTAGCGATTTTCAATGGAACGCACTTTAACGAATTCAATACAAATCGTATCCACTCGAGCTTCTTCTCGATGAGTAGGTAGATGATAGTACTAGATTAAACAAAAAATCTACTATTAGAAGACTACCACCTCCAGTGGAACAGGGCTATAATAATCCCATATCTGATTGTTATCTCAACTTTTTTTTCTGTACATATGCATAGCTTGACTATATATGTATATTATCATGACAAAATAAAAAGCATGTAAAAGCTACGTTCTTCTAGTTTTAGGATCTTAGAACCAAATATTTTATTTCAAATGGTGAAATAGAAAAATCATTGGAACTATCATTGGAAAATAGGCCTTTTTACCTTTTGAGTTTATTTGAACGTTTTATTAATAAATATCGTTTAAATTTTAGATAAAAAAAAATAATACTTAAAAAAAAAAGAAAAGTATCCATAAATGGGGAGAAAAGATTTTGTTTTTCAAAATTTAACATTTTATAAAAACTTTAAATTTTCATTTACAGTTGCTAATTTGAACAAAGTTCTTATTCGCAAACATAAATCAGTTTAAGCAAATAAACGAGGTTGTTTCGTATTGTATTAAAATACTTTGAAATATGTATTAAAATACTTTAAAATAATGTGAAATATGGCCATATTGTATGAACTTGATCCTAATCTACTCTTGCATTATGCGGTTTAAGAAAATAGTAAGTATATGCCACAGTGCATGTGGAAAACATTCAAATAATGTGAACTACAACTTTGGCCTAGATGTTATTACAAAAAGCACCCTAATCAAAATTAAACAAACACTTCAATAACTGAAGAAAATCTTCTTGTCGTTAATAAAAACAAAAAACAAAATCCTTTCAAATAATAAGAATCAAACATTCAAAAATAAAAATTCAATTCAAAATAATACAAAAATTTAAAATAAATTCAATTTCAATATTACAGAAACAAAAATAAACAAACACACTACTAGCACAAAACAAAACAAATACAAATACACCATATATAAATAATATTATAGATGTGGTTACTAAGTAACCAAATGTCCTTTTCAGGGATTTTTCGGCCATCAAATACACAATCCTAAAACGATTGTGGCGCCACTCCTCAAACGATTGTGGCTCCACCCCTCAAACATAGCGGACGTTTTTTCCGGTGTCACTTCTATATATAATTATTCAATGCTAGAAGCTTAGTCATATATGTAAAATTAAAATTAAGTTAATTGAATTAACGGCTTTTGAAAGAATGGTAATTGAACTCAGATTTTTGATAAAAAAAATTTATTGAAAAAATTTGAACATGTCGTTTTTTAAACTTGGTCGTAATATAAAATGCATTTATTTTCAAATTTTTTTGGCCGCATTTATTATGATTTCAAATTATAAAAGGAAAATGTCAATATGTATTACGGTTTATGAACAAAATTAAAAAGTTTTTCATTTTCGAAGAACTTTTTTTAATAAAAGTTTTGAAAAAAAATGTAACTTATTTTTTTTTAAAGTTCAACATCTAAACATAAAATTATTTTTTATTCATTTAATAACCCTTTCTGTTGAAAGTTAAATAGCAAAAATTTAAAGTTCCTATTTACCACAGTCTTTGAGAAAATTAATTATTTCAATGCAAAAATTCAGTTTTAATAAAAAAAAAACCATTGAAATTAAAGTAATTTTTCATTTTTTTTCAAAAGTGTGATATATTTTACCTTTTTTGCTTCGAAATTCAACTGATAATATTTATGGCCAAACATTTTTTTTAAATAAATTCATATTTTATTAGAAAAGGTTTGAAAAAAAGTCATTTTAAATTTTTCTAATAAAATTTTTTTTTTTTCAATTCTGAGTTTGAGGACCATTTTTTCAAAAAGTCTTGATTGAATTTAGTGGATTTAAATTTAAGAGATAAGAATGAGCTTCTGTCTTTTTTAAAATGTATTTTAAAATATTGTAGGTGTTGCCGTTGTTTTCAAAATATTTTTTTTGTGTTTGAGGTCAGAATGTTAGAAAATTGCATTTATCGCTTAAACGATGGAAGATTGTCCCTTACTGCCTTTTATATATTTTCCTTAAATTACCTAGAGAATCTTTTGCTATCATTTCTTTTATGAAATTTAATCAAAAAAAATGGTTTTGTTAAAAAAAATTTAATTTTAATTTTAAAAAACAATACGGCAACACCGGCAATTTTAAATCTATAGACTTTAAAGTATTTTTAATTACCTACGTTTGAAAAAAAAAATCGTCAAAATCAGAGCTGTTCGGCCGGGTTCCCTAATAATTTGCTTTAGTTACTCTACTAGTAACTGTGTATGAAAAGTTTGATTTTTTGTTCATAATTCGATGAGTTTATAGGAAATCTTTAAGATTTTAGCTTAAAACACTAACGGCCGATTTCTTCATAGGGTCCTAGCGTTACAATCGGTCCTAGTCCTAAAGATAGTACTCAAATCGGTATCAACTCATTTCTTCACTCAAGTACTAAGCCCTAGAACTGTCAATTTAGGACCGAGTAGTAGTTAGGACTCGGTCCTAGCTAGGTCCTCAAAATTAGCTAGTACCAATCGTTAGTACTCAAATCGGTACCAAGTGATTTCTTCACAAAAGTACTAAGCCCTAGTACTATCAAATTGGTACCGAGTATTAGTTAGGACTCAGTATAAGTTAGGACCTGAAAATCGGTAGTCAAGCGATTAGTACTTGAATAAAAGCAATGGATTTCAGTCTTTTTAAAAGATATCTGACAGATTTTTTAATTTCTTGGTTGTTGTTTCTCTTGAAAAGTGCGTTTTTGTTGATTTAAATGATTTTTTTAAATTTACAAAAAACACCTGAAATGGATAATGCAATGCCGGAACCGAAGAATGGACAAAAGAACACTTCTTGATGTAGAACGTAGAAGTACCAACAAAGTATGCCGACTTTGTTCGATCTTTCCAAAAGTGGCAGCCAAATCAAATATGATGGTACGAGTATGTATGGTACTAGTAAAGTAACACTCATACCTGGAAAAGAGTAGCATAACTTGGACTTACCTATTAGTCATGATAAAATATTGCGAGTCGGATATTAGTAAAAAAAGACCATAACTGGACTGCATTTTTTTTTATTATTCTTTTTTTTAACATACATATATTTTTTACATGCATAACAAGTTACAAATATCTGTCCGAAACTGTTGCATTAAGGTCAGGGATCTGTTTATACCTCGAGTACTTAATGCCATCTTCGTCGTTTTTGATACCCTGTATCTCAGCATTTTCTACATTTACCAGATCATACAATTCAGCACTCATGAATTCATTCTTGACTGTGATATTTTTTGATAAGCAAATCGAATTTCTTTGCTTGTTGACTTCTTGTAAAGTTTCACCACATTTTTTTTTTATTGTTCAATAATCTTTTTATTATTTTTTTTTTTACTTTTTGTTTATATTTATTTTGAAAACTTCCCTTAAATATCAAAATTAATTATTTCAAACATCAAAATATTGTCAGAATGACAGTTAGACCAGTTTTATACGTGTTAATTCTTAGGACCGCGTTGTGAACTTAGATCAGGTCCTATAAATGTGAAGAAATGCTCGGGTACTAACTTTTCCTTAGGACCGAGTACCAGTGCTAGGACCGGTAAAAAACCATATAGGACTTCGTTGCTCAACGATGCGACAGTTAAATTTAGAACAATAAGGTTCTATGTACAATTTTTATTCTTGTGACCTTAGTTATTCTATATTGAAGAATTGGGATGCGTTGAAATAAAAAGATTTAAATAATTTTTTTCTTTTTGTTTAAGAGTGGTGGATTGCAGTAATTATTTATTATTTTTATAATTAATTCTATTTCAAAAAAAAAAAAATAAAAAAAAACAAAAGCTCAGCATTCAATTTTTTCGTCTAAACATGTAACAAAGTTCTAACTGAAACATTGTTTGCCGTTAGAACCCTATTGCTCACAAATCAAATCGAAAAAGAGGCAGAATGAACTCTGTATCTCTGGATATTTTGTGAAACAAAGTTCTAAGTGGAAGTTAGAACCTTATTGTTTAAATCTCAAATGAAAATTGTGTAGATAGAACTCTGTAGCCCAGATTATCTTCGAAACGGAAAGAGATAGAGCAAAATAGAAAGCGGGAATCGAAAGAGCACCACGATTTTACCTAGATTTGATATATAACTCATTTTTTTTTCAAAATTGTCGGTTAGACCTTAGCGAGGTATCCGTCGTAGCTGAAATATGTCCGATTTCATACGTATCGAAGAGCTTTTACCGCTTTTACACTTCAAAGTCTGATTTACATGAAATCGAAGAATTTTCCGCTTCGAAGGATACCTCGCTAGGTATCTTTGCAAGATCAAATTAATACTTAACGAGTTTTACATATGAATCGATTATGTATTTTCCAAACATAACAAGTCCAGCGACACGCAACACCTATTAACTTTCCAAAAAGTGTGCATGCTAGTCCCTGGGTTTGGCACGGCTGGACATCACCGGTAAAAGAGAGATCGAATACAAAACTGGAGCATGCACGCATCGTAACAAAACAACAACAACTAACGGGCCTATGAATAAAAATAAAGGTAGGCCTTAAAACTCCTGGTGCAAGCAAATGCAAAAATACCAGAATTCAGTTGGTCTCAGAAATGGAATAATATCAAAACGGGAAACCTGCCGCCGATTTTTGCGGCCAACCCGGCGAACCCCACAGGCGGATCACTAGTTGTGAAGCAGATACATGGGACAGTTATGATCGCCTCGACATCGAGTTCATAACAGAGCAGCGCCGAAAAAAGGAAGAAGAAGAAGCAGACAAGTCCATTTGATCAAAAAAGTTTCTGATAACATATTTTTTATTAAACAAGTTTGAGCTTTACTTTAAATGCAAATATTATGATAATATATCTCAGTATCTTTTAATTAAGGTTTGCATTCAAATTGCTTAATAAAAACGAGATCTTCCTCTTCTTGCCAAGAAACATAAAATGTATGAGTTTTCTGGTAAAATTATAAACGATTTTTTTGTTTATTGTTGTTTTATTTATAAGAACAATTTTGTTCTTAGAATATACATTAAAATCACCTCCTTAATTTTCCTTATCTCATTACGGTACAACTTGTATATGTAGTTCACTATCTCACTCATATGTCATATGATTAGATTTACCCAAGTGCGGGTATAAACTTCAACAGAAATAAATAGACTATCATTTTTTAATGTTATTTCTCTATTTTCAAACTCTACTGAAACCCAACAATTCGGTGCATATTCAAAGAAGGCCGTTATTTAGAAAAAAATAGAGAAAAGAAATTCCATTCGTAACACCTTTTTTTTATTTTCTATTCTCCCTGACTCAAAAAAAAAATTGGATTTCCGTTATATTTAGCTCAAATGTAGATTGGCACATACTCAAATTAATAACGTGTATACATTTTTTGTTGAAACAACTTTTGTGTGGGCTGGTACCTCAACAAAAACATAATCAGTAAAATTTCATTAAAATCTGGAAGATTATTCCATAAACAAAAATAATTAAAAAAAAATTAAATACAATACAAGTCAAGTGTAAATAAGTACCAATTTTTGATTTTTAAATGACAAAATCTGAGATATTCTCACACTATTTTTTTACTGGTCGTGGTATTATGTGAAAAATGAAAATGAGTTTTTTCCGTACTACTGTTTCCTCACTGTGCGCCGCCGCCGTCCCGCACCGAAAATATCCCGAAGAATTTTGTTCTTGAAACAATCCAAATACATAGTGTTCATCCAACTTCGTCAAAGTTGATGCCCCTACACAACATAGTAGGTGTAGGATAAAAAGTGTCTTGTTTAGGGAGACTTTAGTTACACAAGAGAGGGATTTGCTTATCATCCTTCATTTTATTGAAGCTCTGGTGTCTTCTTCGTAATAATAGCGATACCTAGGTAGACGAAGTCATTTACTACCATGACTTTTTTTATATCAAAAGTGTCGGTGAGGTCTTTGCCACATTCCCCATCTTCAGTCTGCAAATATCAGGAGGACGGACATGTTTGCATTCATCCTCACGTTGAATGATGTGATCTGCCTTTAAGCGCCATTATAGAGATTGCAAAAATAATTTCCCCAAATTCTCAGCAATTTATTTTGCTTTAGATACTTAATACTATTTCTTTTTTTTTTTACAGAAGTGAAAGCTATGATTCACGGAGATATCCAAAGCTTCTTTAATGAAAATCTTGAAGTGGCTAAAAAGTTAGTGCATTCACCAGACTACATTGAAATAGAAAATGAGTTATTGAAGTTAATTCGTCCAGCATTCCCTGATCAGACTGTTAAAATCAACTTTTTTGGTTCACGTTTATCTGGAATTGGAACCTTACACTCCGATTTGGATATATTTATTGACATAGGTAAGTCTAATTCAATTTTGTTGCATTTTGTTTCTTTTTCAATTTATTTGTTTGTAAAAATTCTACAAAAAGGTGGAGTTTTTAACACTTTTGAAAATAGACCATCTGCAGAAACTAAAAAGAAACTCCAAACCGTCCAAGGTATTCTAAGCAAAAACTCACAATGGTCACAATTGATTGCTATTCAAAATGCCCGTGTACCAATATTGAAAATTCTATACAAACCAAAGTTTTTGAATTGTGACATTGGTTTTTCCAACAGTTTAGGATATTGTAATACAAATCTGACAAAATATCTTTTGGAACTTCAACCTATAGGTAAGATGACAACAAATTTCGTATTAACAGATTTAAAAAAATACTATAACTTTGCAGCCAAGCGTTTAGCATTCTTTTTGAAAAAATGGATTGAACGTTCAAAACTAAATGAGCACATAACCACGTACAGCGCTGTTCTTTTAGTTATATTTTATTTGCAGACGAAAAATTTGCTGCCATCTATAAAAGCATTACAAGATGGTTTAGAAGATGATCAGGCCGAGATCGGACGTAAGTAAATAATACATTACATTTTAAATATATCAATAAATTATCAATAAGTTCTACACATATTTGCTCTATTAGTGTTGCATAGTAATCAAATAGAAAAACATGTATTAGAAGAGTAACTAAAACTCAAAAAATGGCAATGGGCACGTTCAGGAAATATTAGGGACTAGATATTTAGGCAACGTCATTTTCTGAACGGAAATTTGAGTAAATTGACTAAATTAGTTTGGATGTGATGCTATTGTCAAATTTCGAAATTTATAATAATTTTACCGGTCGCATGGGTAAGACACCAAATTTCACTTAACTGTAATGAATAAATAAAATTAATTATAACCGATAATGCACTTTTTAGTTGTTTTTCACACAAATAAATTTAATTTTGCTAAATTAATTCTTTAATTAAAAACAATTTGCTGTCATGTTGACAAAAAAAACTTTCCTAAATTTTTAGGGAAAATTTTTTTGCCTAACTTTCCAGTCAGCTTTCCAATAAAATTACCTAAATTGGAAGGATTTTTTGTGACAGTTGACCAATCAGAGACCGAGAAATTGGGCACGTTCAGGAAATATTAGGGACTAGATATTTAGGCAACGTCATTTTCTGAACGGAAATTTGAGTAAATTGACTAAATTAGTTTGGATACGATGCTATTGTCAAATTTCAAAATTTACGTAAGTATTTTACCGATCGCATGGGGAAGACACCGAATTTCACTTAACTTTACTGAATAAATAATATTAATTATAACCGATAATGCACTTTTTACTCGTTTTTCACACAAATAAATTTAGTTTTGCTAAATTAATTCTGTAATTAAAAACAATCTGCTGTCATGTTGACAAAAAAAATTTTCCTAAATATTTAGGGAAAATTTTCTTGCCTAGTTTTCCAGTTAGCTTTCCAATAAAATTACCTAAATTGGAAAGATTTTTTTTGACAGCTGACCAATCAGAGACCGAGAAATTACCTAAATATTTAGTGCCTAACGTTTCTGAACCTGCCCATTACCTAAATATTTAGTCCCTAACGTTTCTGAACCTGCTAAATATCAGGGAACTCGGCCGAACAGCTCCGATTTCGATGATATTTTTTTTTCAAACGTCACTAATTAAAATTATTTTAACCATTATGGATTAAAAATTGCCGCATTACCGTTTTGTTTTTTTTTTCTAAAATTTAAATTTTTGCGCACAAAACAAAATATTTTCAAACATTTTTCAATAACGTATGTTATTTAAAGTCAATTTTTTTTTAATCTAAATTTTTGCGCACAAAACAAAATCTTTTCAAACATTTTTCAATAACGTATATTATTTATAGTTAATTTGTTAAAAGAGACTTTTTGGATTAAACTTTTTGTTCAACTTTATTCTGTAGGCTAGATTTGATAACAAATTAAGAATTTCTTACCAATTAATGAAAAATAATTTTTTTTAATACATATTTGGAAATTTCGAAAATTTAAAACGTCCTTTTCAAGACTTTGAATTTAGAATTTTAAAATATTTAAATTTAAAGAAACTATCCAAAACAAATTATTTTAAGAAAATTCTTAAAATTAAATAGATAGCATACTGCTAGTATATTAGACTTTTTAGATTTTTTTCCAAGAAGAAAAACGAAAACTCGTTCGAAACGTAGAAAAAAAAAACTTAACATACCGACCTAAAGACCGTTTAGAATGTAAAATATTGAGAAAAGTTCACGAAAATAGAAAGAATTTTCAAAAAATTCATCAACCGGCCTTTAAAAAAATTGAGTTAAAAAAAAAAGAAATATTTCAAAAAATCCAATTATGTACGTTTTTTTTTTAAATTTTATCGCTACTTTAACGCTTCGTCTTCATATTACTCGGCGCTCCATCTTTTATTTGGATTCCTTGAACAAAATTTATATAAACCTTTATTTTTACAGCTTGGTTGGCAGTATTTGCTGAAAAAAGTTTGCAAGACTTAAATATATCACACGCACCATATGCGGTGGAAAATTTCAAAAATGAAATGAAATCATTTTTCAAATTTTACAGCACATTCGATTTCAAACACAAACTTATTTGCCCGTACTTAGGGCAAACCATAAGTGTTAAAGATCTAGAAACGTCTCCCTTATTGCCTAGGTAAGATTAAAAATATAACCCCTTTTCCAAATAGATAATATAGAAGATAAGATACAACTATTCTATTTATATTCCTTACAGGTATGTTAAATATATCGAGACTGAAAAGGACAACAAAGACGCCCTGTTGAATATCCAACATATGAATGTACAGGATCCTTTTCAACTTAATCACAATGTTACCAAAGCTGTACCATCCACGGTGGTATTGCTGCTGAAACAATATTTTGAATTGTCTCTGAATGCTATGGAAGATGGTGAAAGTTCACAGATAATAAATAAGGACGAAAGTATCAAGAAATAATCTTACCTTTTTTATGTTTGTGAAGTTCTTGTAGTATACGTTATTTTCTCTTAAATAAAACTGACTTAAAAAAAAAAAACATACACTCTAGACTAAAAGGATATTTAATTATAAAAATAACTTTATTGCACTAATTTTTCAATTTAATATGAAATAAAGATGCTCAGTTCAAAAAGCACATACGAAGACATGACTATCGTGGCTCTTTGATTTAGTGGAGGAAAATACGGAAATTTAATTAGATTGTGGTGTAATGGAGGACTATTTAATCCGCAGACAAGGCGGGAAAACAAAGCCATTGGAGGTTTGCTTGTAGCGTCTCTTAAAATCAATTTTTATATATTTTTTTAAAAGCTTTTCATCATCAAGAACAATAAAAGCTATTTAACATTTTAGAGAATGTTTTATCTACATTTGTCAGTCATTTTCGCAATAAAGAACGTTTTCTATATACATTTTTTTTATTTTACCATGAAACTCTAATGTTTTTTAAATTTAAATAAGCCTCAATTCATTACTATGAGGTAACTATGAGAGAAAGGAAGGCTCTACACCGCAGTTGTGCGTCCAGCACTCACATAGGGTTCACAATGTTGGACAATGTACAAAAAGGATGAGAGGAAGATAACGGCAGCTGAGATGAAGATGCTTCGTATGACAGCAGGAGTAACAAAGCTTGATAGAATTAGAAGTACGAAGATCCGACGAAACCTTCATGTTAAAAATACCATCTCCCAAAAAATTGAACACGATCGACTTAGTTGGTATTGCCTTGTTTAAAGGAGGGATCCTGAGAACCCCGTCAAAAAAGCAATATCATACAATGTTCCAACACGAAGTAAAAAGAACAAGAAGGATAGGCCTTAAAAACTACTGGTACAAGCAAATGCAAAAACATTCAGTTGGCGATTTCTGAGGTCAACCCGGCGAACCCCACAGGCGGATCATTAGTGTGAAGCAGATACGTGGGATAGTTATGATCCCCTCGAGAGATCATAACAGCGCCGAGAAAAGAAAAAGAAGAGATTACTATGAGAGTGATTTTTTCATTAATACAAAAAAAAAAAAAAAAAAACACTGGCAGCGGTGGGATTCGAACCCACGCCTCCGAGGAGACTGGTGCCTTAAACCAGCGCCTTAGACCGCTCGGCCACGCTACCTTGTTGGATGTGTTATGATTAAAATACCATGTAATATAAAAAAAATAAATTAATGATAGCTAGCAAGAAATCTTTATAGTGAATAAGTAATGATGACACAAAAACAAATGTTACCAACAACAGTAGTTGTGCAGTAATATGTATGAATGTTCTATGATTATGTTGTAGATACTATGATAAGATTAATGGGCAATGCTACTGCTACCTACTAGAAATGTTAAATGTTATTTAAACAAAAGTTACAAATTTGGTGGAGACTTTTTTTCGTATTGTACCTATTTGATCTGCAGCAGTAAAAAAAAGTTGTGAATTTTTACCTAGATTTGTATCCTATTCAATTAACATCGACTTACAGCGCACAAATATCTATTTTTTATAAGTTTTGGAGAAGTAGTTTTGTTTTTTGAATTTTTCAATTTTGGGGGTGTTTTGAGGCACCGTTCGGCCAGAAAATCGATTTAAGTACATAGCTATGTAATTCAAATGGTGATTTTTTGAAAACGTGAATTTTTTACCTATATTTGTATCCTATGCGAAGGACATCGATTCACAGAGCTCAAATATTTTTTTTTTTATAAGTTTTGGAGAAGTAGTTTTGTTTTAAGAGGCATTTAAATTTTGTAACTTTGTGGGTGTTTTGAGGCTCCGTTCACTTAGAAAATCGATCTAAAGATTTCAAATGGTGATTTTTAAGAAAAACGGTAATTTTTTACCTAGAATTGTATCTTATTCAACTCAGAGCACAAATATGTATTTTTTATAAGTTTTGGACAAGTGGTTTTGTTTTTAGACGCTTTTGAACTTTGGGGGTCAAATAATGCTCCGTTGGTCCAGAAAAACGATTTAAAGATATCAAATGGTGATTTAAAAAAAAACGTGAGTTTTTTACCTAGATTTGTATCCTTTTCGAAGGACATCGACTCCCAGAACACAAATATGTATTTTTGATAAGTTTTGGACAAGTAGTTTTGTTTTTATTTAGAGGCTTTTGCAAAAATGCATTTCAACCGCTTATTTAGTCATTCAAAAGGATAAAACTTGTGCTCAATACATGCAAGACTTAACTTCATCAAAAAAAATAACAAAAGCCTTTTTAACCGCGCAACTTGCCAATTCTTTAATTAAAAAATTAAAATTATAAATAAATTCCTCTTTTCCATTAGTGATTTTTTTTCTAGATTTAAAGTATACATATTAATGTATATTAGGGTGTCCGTTATTTCCCAAAGTGATGTTTTCGGGGGTGACACCCCCCAGATCGAAAGTTTAGGGCCTAAATAATGGGAAATTAGGAAAAAAAAAATTTTTGGAGGTCATTAACCCGTGCCTCTAAGGTCATACTTTCCCCATACAAATTTGTATGGGAAATTTTTAACTCATACATGAAATTTTTTTTCTCTCAAGTTAAATCATCTATTTTTAAAATGATTGTTAATTCTGGTTGGAAAATAGTTCCTTTAAAAGATTACATTCAAAATTTCCCGTTAAAAATTTTTTTTATATTTTATTTCGGTTTTTGAAATTATTAGCTGTTTTCGTAGTTTTTGCTTTCACCTATCACATAATTTTAAATGCAGTTTTATTGGTTTTTAATTCTTTTCAAATATTGCATTCAAAAATTTGTGTATAAATCAAAATTTTTAATTTTTTTAAATTTTTTTTGAAATTTTTGCCGTTTTTATACGTTTAAATTTATTTTTTTCGAACTACAAAAGATATGTTTACAATATTTTTATTGAATTTGTTTAGAAATCACCCCCGAAAACATCACTTTGGGAAATAACGGACACCCTAATGTATATATCTATCAATATCAAAAGGTCTATATTTTGCTCGTGTATACTCCCAATAACTATGTATGTAACTTAAAATGTTGTTTGGCTAATTATGAAAGTGGGTCACTGTGGCGTATGTGGAATATTTCTTTTATGACCACTTATAACATTTTAAACTAAATAATAAGTTTTTAACAAATTTTTCATTATGATGGTTTAAATATTTGAAGCCAAGATTTTGATCGAATAATAATGTTAAAAGGTATCACAACAAAAACATTACTGTTAAAAAAAGAGCCAAGTTATCCTATGTTGAAATTATGCTGGCACAAAAAGTATTGAGATATAAAAGTGTACCAAGTTCTAAAGCTTGGGTTCAAATTCGTATCAATAAAATTTTGATTGCTTACTTGACAATTTTTGTTTTAAATACCGATTTTTAAAGTTATTTCAAAAATTTGCCAAGTAAACAATCAAAATTTTAATAATACGAATTTGAACCCAAGCTTTAGAACTTGGTACACTTTTATATCTCAATACTTTTTGTGCCAAAATTTTGATTGCTTACTTGACAATTTTTGTTTTAAATACCGATTTTTAAAGTTATTTCAAAAATTTGCCAAGTAAACAATCAAAATTTTAATAATACGAATTTGAACCCAAGCTTTAGAACTTGGTACACTTTTATATCTGAATACTTTTTGTGCCAGCATAATTTCAACATAGGATAACTTGGCTCTTTTTTTAACAGTAATGTTTTTGTTGTGATTTCACTACTTTTTGCAAGGTATGGCTGTAGAATTGAAAATCTCTATATTTGATGAAAATTCAGTGAAAATGGGCGGTTGCCACGCCCCCTGACTGAAATTCTCAAACTTTAATTTTTTTCCTTTGTATAAACTACCATCTCTACCATTCTTCCAAATTTCAAGATTCTACGATAATCAGAAGTGCTCTATAATATTTGATGAAAATTCAGCGGAAATGGGCGGTCGCCCATTTCCGCCCCCTGGTTGAAATTCTCAGATTTAAATTTTTTTCCTTTGTATAAACTACCAGCTCTACCATTCTACCAAATTTCAAGATACTCCGATAATCAGAAGGGCTCTAAAATATTTAATGAAAATTCAGCGGAAATGGGCGGTTGCCACGCCCCCTGGCTAAAATTCTCAAATTTTAAATTTTTTCCTTTGTATAAATTACCAGCTCTACCATTCTACCAAATTTCAAGATTCTACGATAATCAGAAGTGCTCTATAATATTTGATGAAAATTCAGCGGAAATGGGCGGTTGCCACGCCCCCTGGCTAAAATTCTCAAATTCTAAATTTTTTCCTTTGTATAAACTATTTGCTCTACCATTCTACCAAATTTCAAGATTCTACGATAATCAGAAGTGCTCTATAATATTTGATGAAAATTCAGTGAAAATGGGCGGTTGCCACGCCCCCTCGCTAAAATTCTCAAATTTTAAATTTTTTCCTTTGTATAAATTACCAGCTCTACTACCATTCTACCAAATTTCAAGATACTCCGATAAAATCAGAAGGGTTCTAAAATATTTAATAAAAATTCAGCGGAAATGGGCGGTTGCCACGCCCTCTGGCTAAAATTCTCAAATTTTAAATTTTTTCCTTTGTATAAACTAGCTGATAGTTTATACAAAGGAAAAAATTCTACTAAATTTCAAGATTCTACGATAATCAGAAGTAATTGATGAAAATTCGGCGAAAATGGGCGGTTACCACGCCCCCTGAATTGAAAATCTCAAATTTTCGATTTTTTCCTTTGTATACACCACAAGTCCTATCACCATGTAAAATTTCAAGTTTCTACGATAGCGAGAAGGTCTCCATAATTTTGATGATCTGTCAGTGAGTCAGTTACGGTTTTCGCGATTTTTGAAGTCCTTTATCTCAGAAACTACTCTTCGTAAGAAGCTGAAATTTTGTGAGGAATTTGGGTTCGGCGAGCTCAACAAATGTAGCGAGTTTGAAATTTCTGGCATCTTTGGTGTGGAAGTTAGAGGGGGGTCGAAAATGGCCTGAGTTGTTTCCTGTAAATAAGGGTGTAGGGCCAAAGATGCTAGAGAACTTGGCTGGGCACTACCGTGCCCTTTGATTACTTAATTATGAATCAGAATAGGAGGACTCGAGACGGTTAGCTATTTTATCCAGAATAGTGCTCGTTGATGATAACATCGATTTAAGGTAGTTTTAATTTAAAATGATTTTAACACCGTTTTTTATTTACTGAATTAAATAAAGATAATAAGTGATGTAAGTGTTATAAAATCAAAAATATATTGATCATAGCAAGTAGCAATAAGTTCAATGATTCATCGGATTCGACAGAATTCCTTTTTCATCAAGTTATTTTTTTCTTGTTATGTCAACCATATTTTACACAGACACACAGTACCACTTAATCTGTACAACTTCCTTTTATTTTGTGACCTGTTATCCTCACAGTAAAAAAAATCGATTATCACATTGGGAAATTGGGCTAAAGCGCCTACCATGTTTTACACCATGCATTTATTATAACCAAATAGCACACATGACCTATGTAATACCCAGAGGATAACAATCAGATTAGCATACCAGGACTTTCGGCACAAGTATTATAAAATATAAACGAAAAGTCTATAGATCACCACAGGTTCAAAACAAAAATGAGAGTAAATCTCTATTAATTTTCGAAGCACGTCCAAGTCTGGAATATTTTTTGTATAAATATTTGACAAAACCAAAGTGTTTTCGGTTGCAAACAACCGCAATGTATCTGAGATTCCCATGTGATTTGCTATAAACACTTCACTTGAAACAGTTGAACTCTGATTTTATTTAGGGATGAATGACATTTTTTTCAAGATTGAAAGATACATTTCGTTAAAAAAAAATAAATAAGTTGACCCCGAAAGCTTTTGAAACTACAAGACTACCAACAGAAGTTGATTAAACCATAAGCATAACTTAGGCATTGTTAAGGTAATTACAATATTGAATTTAAGTTATCTTTTATTTGAATTTGACTTTTAATATGCATAATGATAAATGAAAAACCATGATAAATATGTTAATTTATTATTAATTTATTGATAGCATTAAAGGTTTAAACTGCGTGTATAATTCCACTCATGATATGAATATTAAAAAAATATATTTGCAGTTAAATATTTTATGCTGTTTAAAATTCGAATAGACTATTTTAATGGAAATCAGCTTTCTGAAGGATAAAGATTTTTGAGTTATGTCAGATTTGAAAGTACATATACTCAGGCCCGTAGCCAGAGTTGATAAGGTAGGGCAACTGTCTTATCAATTAGGGCATTAGTAGAGTAATTTAGGTAAATGTGGTATAGGCAGGTTAGGTTTCTCAAAAACTAAGCATGCCTTTACTTACTGCCAGCGAAAAAAGAAGCAGACGTGTTTAAATGTCGAATCAACTGGAAGAAATATTGAAAATTCAAAATTAGATGCAGTCGAGTTTTTTTCAAACGGAAGGAAAGTGCTTGTGTCTGGGCAAGTTTAGTGTATTTCGGCGGGATTTGATTTTTTTCAAACAAAGTGTTAAGTTGTTTAAGTGATATAATTAGCTGCGTTCCTTTGGGAATATTTATCTACTGCTTAGTACTTAAAGTTGCTTTGAACTACTTTTTCAGTATAGCAAAAGTAGTTCAAAGTAGTTTTAAGTACTTAGCAGTAGATAAAAGTTCCCAAAGGAACGCAGCTATTGTTAGTTAAATGAGGCATTTCCCATTAGACATTTACTGTGAGACATTTGCCGTGAGACATTTGCCGTGAGACATTTGCCGTGAGACATGTCCCATGAGACATTTCCCGTGAGACATTTACCGCGGGACATTTGCCGCGAGACATTTGCCATGAGGCATTTGCCGTGAGACATTTGCCGTGAGACATTTCCCGTGAAACATTTACCGTGGGACATTTACCGTGAGACATTTGCCCTGAGACATTTGCCGTGAGACATTTCCCTTGAGACATTTGCAATGGGACATTTCCCGTAAGACATTTACCGTGAGACATTTCCCGTGAGACATTTACCGTGAGACATTTGCCGTGAGATATTTCCCATGAGACATTTACCGTGAGACATTTCCCGTGAGACATTTCCCGTGAGACATTTACCGTGGGACATTTGCCGTAAGACATTTGCCATGAGACATTTGCCGTGAGACATTTGCCGTGAGACATTTGCCGTGAGACATTTCCCGTGAAACTTTTACCGTGGGACATTTACCGTGAGACATTTGCCGTGAGACATTTGCCGTAAGACATTTCTCTTGAGACATTTGCCATGGGACATTTCCCGTAAGACATTTACCGTGAGACATTTCCCGTGAGACATTTCCCATGAGACATTTACCGTGAGACATTTACCGTGAGACAAGTACCATTAGAAATTTCCTGTGATACATTTACCGTGGGACATTTGCCGTGAGACATTTGCCATGAGACATTTGCCGTGAGACATTTACCGTGAGAAATTTGCCGTGAGACATTTACCGCGAGACATTTGCAGTGAGACATTTGCAGTGAGACATTTCCCGTGAGACATTTCCTTGGAGACATTTGCCGTGAGACATTTCCCGTGAGACATTTAGCGTGAGACATTTCCCGTGAGACAATTCCCATGAGACATTTGCCGTGAGACATTTGCCGTGAGACATTTACCGTGAGACATTTGCCGTGATACATTTAGCGTGAGACATTTCAAATGAGACATTTCCCGTGAGACATTTGCCGTGAGACATTTACCGTGAGACATTTGCCTTGAGACATTTACCGTGAGACATTTGCCGTGAGACATTCGCCTTGAGACATTTTAAATGAGACATTTGCCGTGAGACATTTACCTTGAGACATTTGCCGTGAGACATTTCCCATGAGACATTTACCGGGAGACATTTCCCGTGAGACATTTCCCGTAAGACATTTACCGTGATACATTTGCCGTGAGACATTTGCCATGTGACATGTCCCATGAGACATTTACCGTGAGACATTTGCCGTGAGACATTTCCCATGAGACATTTACCGTGAGACATTTGACGTGAGACATTTGATGTGAGACATTTACCGCGGGACATTTGCCGTAAGACATTTCCCGTGGGACATTTACCGTGAGACATTTGCCGTGAGACATTTCCCGTGAGACAAGTCCCATGAGAAATTTCCCGTGAGACATTTACCGTGGGGCATTTGCCGTGTGACAAGTCCCATGAGAAATTTCCCGTGAGACATTTACCGTGGGGCATTTGCCGTGAGACATTTTCCGTGAGACATTTCCCATGAGACATTTCCCGTGAGACATTTGACGTGAGACATTTCCCGTGAGACATTTCCCTTGAAATATTTCCCATGAGACTAGTCCCATGAGACATTTACCGTGAGACATTTACCGTGAGACTAGTGCCATGAGACATTTACCGTGAGACATTTCCCGTGAGACATTTACCGTGAGACATTTCCCGTGAGACAATTCCCATGAGACATTTCCTGTGAGACATTTACCGCGGGACATTTGCCGTAAGACATTTAACGTGAGACATTTACCGTGAGACATTTGCCGTGAGACATTTGCCGTGAGACATTTCCCATGAGACATTTCCCGTCAGACATTTCCCGTGAGACATTTACCGTTAGACATGCCGTGAGACATTTGCCGTGAGACATTTCAAATGAGACATTTCCCGTGAGACATTTACCGTGAGACATTTGCCGTGAGACATTTGCCGTGAGACATTTTCCGTGAGACATTTCCCATGAGACATTTCCCGTGAGACATTTGACGTGAGACATTTCCCGTGAGACATTTCCCTTGAAATATTTCCCATGAGACTAGTCCCATGAGACATTTACCGTGAGACATTTACCGTGAGACTAGTGCCATGAGACATTTACCGTGAGACATTTCCCGTGAGACATTTACCGTGAGACATTTCCCGTGAGACAATTCCCATGAGACATTTCCTGTGAGACATTTACCGCGGGACATTTGCCGTAAGTCATTTAACGTGAGACATTTACCGTGAGACATTTGCCGTGAGACATTTGCCGTGAGACATTTGCCGTGAGACATTTCCCATGAGACATTTCCCGTGAGACATTTCCCGTGAGACATTTACCGTTAGACATGCCGTGAGACATTTGCCGTGAGACATTTCAAATGAGACATTTCCCGTGAGACATTTACCGTGAGACATTTGCCGTGAGACATTTGCCGTGAGACATTTACCGTGAGACATTTGCCGTGAGACATTTACCGTGAGACATTTGCCGTGAGACATTTGCCATGAGACATTTGCCGTGAGACATTTGCCGTGAGACATTTACCGTGAGACATTTCCCTTGAGACATTTACCGTGAGACATTTGCCGTATGACATTTACCGTGAGACATTTCCCGTGAGACATTTACCGTGAGACATTTCCCGTGAGACATTTACCGTGAGACATTTGATGTGAGACATTTCCCGTGAGACACTTACCTTGAGACATTTGCCGTGAGACATGTCCCATGAGGCATGTTTCATGATATCATATTACATGTCTCATGGACGGCATTGCTTTTGACATGGATGACGACATGTTGGTTGGTAATTGGGATGTATGATGAGATGACATGTCTTATGACATGATAAACGACATCAATGATGTAATGTAATGTAATGTATTTTGCAATAAAAAAAATGTTATTGCAAATAAAAAAATTTCTGCATTGAAAAAAAAAATAAATGCAAAATGTGTGGATAACATTTTTTTTTACTATAAAAATACATTAGACTATTTGAACATAATGTACATACATAAGCGATTTCAACTTTAATATACAAGGCACAATAGTCAAAATTCGACGGATAGATATTAAAAAATATGAATGCACACATTTTGCATTAATTTTTTTTTTTCAATGCAGAAATTTTTTTATTTGCAATACAAATTTTATTTTAAATGCAAATATTTTTCAGTTCCAATAACAAAATATTTTAAATTGCGACAAATGTGTGTATTGAGTAACATCGTTAATTCTCTGTGTGTGAAGCTAATTTTATTTTCTGACATTGTGGAATGTAAATAAATATGTTATGTCTAAACTAATAATGCAATAAAATAATAATAATAGCTTCTCTCACTTTTAAAAAGAAAACATTAATTAACATTTCCATTATGCGAATCTGTTTTAAATTTCCAAGTTTGAAAATTTTCCATACTATTTTCGTAAATTGAAGAAAAAGAATTAGCTGTGTAATAGGATGCAAATCCTTGAAATTTGTACTGAGTTTACAAAAATTAATGTCGTTTTCTATTTGCTTTTGAGATTTTTGTGTAAAAATCTCAGATTTTCCACTGCAAATGGAATATGAAATCTGGTTTTGTAATTGTTTACGAAATCTGGGCGTATAAAAAACCTTTTTAAAATAAAACAACAACAAAAAATGTCAAACAGAGGAGTGTGGGTGTGGAAGTGCGTGTGCTTGTATGCGTGAATCTTGATAAAAATCCAGATTCAGAATTTTGAATCTCAAAATCATTTTTTTGAATCCCAATACGCAAATAGATCATGAAATCTGAGATTTTTGCACTTTTTCCCCTCTTCACCCCACCTTTCAGCTGTCAGATTCACAAATCTCATTCTGAATCTCGTCAATAGAAAACGATATACATACAAGTAGGTACATATATGTATGTATGTACCTACCAGGACCAGCTGATTAAATAAACAAAAAACTATAAAATTATTTTTTCTGGTTCACTTCAGATGTTTAAGGGCAATGAATTAAAACATTTTAAAAAAATTAATTTTTTGAAGGAAATTGTTGACAAAAAAAAATTTCTAAGGGTACGGCCACGTGCGTCCTGAGCGGCTGAACGTCAATCCTGAGCGTCAAAACTAAATTAGAACGTATGAAAATGTATGGGCGTGGCCACATACATCCTGAGCGGCTGAGCGACACGTCGCCGTTGCACAGTGTGCAATTTTCGCAATCTAGCTGTACTTTAATGAAAAATATATGTCTCCCATATCCAACAAAATTGGTATCATATGAAAGGTAAAACCTCAGACAATAGAATGGCAAAAAAAAAAACAACAAGAAAATATTCAAATTTACCGTTCCACAGAATCACAAACATTAGCTTGGTTCAAGAGAAAAAAAATTTAAAGCTCATTGCTTTTCTTGTGTCACTTTGATAACAGCGTGGTTAAGTAAAATAATAGTTGTTTAAATTAAATTTATTTTTTTATTTTAAGTAAGATTTAAGAAATATTTAAGGTAAGTAAATTTTTTTGTGCACTAAAAAATAAAAAAAATAAAAAATCATTTGCATATATGTTTTGTGGGGCGATTTGATTTCAGATATTGTTTTATTTTTTTGAAAAATGAATTTTTGTTTTGTTTTTTTTTTTTTTTTTATGTACCTACATTTCCCAAGTTTCTATATAAAAAGTCTTAAATATTTAAGCAACTTGAACTCTAAGAGCAAGTTCGTGCGACCCAGTCGTGCATTTTATTTTTTTGAGATCCTGAGCGACGAACTACATTATAACTAAATTACCACATTTTAGTAAATGGTGAAAATTATGGTTTCTTTTTAAGAAAAATATTAAAAAAATATTATTTTTTTTCGTTAAAAAAAAAAAAAATAAAAAGGCCCCGACAGGAATCGAACCTGGGACTCGAATCGTTGTCTGTTTAAGAAGCTATAGCTTAAATAGTCCAAGAGCTAGTGGCACATTTGACTAAGGTAGCTCTTGTAAGGCTGAAAATTCGTACAGTGGTAGTTTTTAGCATGCTTAGTAAGAAAATCTTGGTCTGGCAGGCCTCAGTGGTGCACATCATATATGTGCCCTTAATTATGAAAGTGGACTAAGTCACTCCTAAAAATGGCCTCAAATCTAGCCTTAAAATAATTATTATTTTAGATGTAAAGTTTATTTGAAAGCGAAATTGCAGTAAATAAAATTCTTTATTGCTCCTCTAGTGATTTCATAAAAGAAATATAATTAAATCGTTATAAGAAAATTATTATGTAAGTTTTTCTTTAAACAATGCAAAAAGTGACTTAGTCCACTTTCATAATCAAGGGCACATATATATATGACCTTGAAAGTGTAATTTTCAACTTTTTTTGCCCAAAATTTGACTTTGAAATCGATTATTTCAAAAAGTATTGATTAAAATAACTTGATTTAAAAACTAATATAAAGTGTAATATTCTGCCTTTTGAAAAATGTATCACTAATAACTGTAGGTGTTGCCGTCGTTTTTAAATAATTTTTTTTTTTATTTTGAGCTACTTTATTAGAAAACTGCCCCTCCCTCCTAAACGGGGGGAGATAGACCCCCGCTTCCCATAGTAAGAAATGCTTGTATTTAACTCCTCTACAAGAATCCGTTACTAATTTTCTCCGCCTCCTCATACTCTTTTAACGATTAAAACAAAAAAAATTAAGTGTGGGTTTTTGGACAAGGCCTATCTTTTAACAAAAAAAGATTTTTTCGAAAGTCATTATTAACGGTACCTGTCATAGAACCGTTTTTTTTTTAACTCTGAATTTCTCTCAAAAGACTTATTAAATTTCATTAAAATTTTTTATACAAAAGCATTTATATAGTCTTAGTATAAATCAAAAATAAAATTTCAAAGAAAGGCATTTTTGGATTTTTAAAAAAATGTTGAATTTTTTTTTTTTTTTTTTGAAAAATCAAATTTTTCAAAACAGGTCATTGAATTCTTTTAAAATTTGGGTTTTAGGTGTTGATCTATATTTACTACAATATGGCATAACAACTTTATTTAATTTAGAATTATAAAAAAAATAGGCACTTCTAGGAATCGAACCTGGGACTTCCGCGTGCGAGCCGAATACTCATCGAATATTTTGCACTTGTAGGGTTTTGAAATTGCCGCTCAGGACCGCCGCTCAGGACGTGGCCACCTCGTCGTTCAAGATTGACGCTCAAGCGCTCAGCCGCTTAGACGCTCAGCCGCTCAGGACGTGGCCGTAGCCTAACTCAACTAAAAATAAAAACCTTTCCAATCCTCGTAGTTTTAAATTTTGTATGCGTAGTCTGATCCTTGACAAAGATTACAAGATACTTCTATTTTACTTTTGATTTTTTCTTTGAGTAAGGATTTTTTTTGTCAAAAATTTCCTTAAAAATTCAATTTTTCTAAAATGTTTTGATTAATTGGCCTTAAATATAAAAAGGCTGGTATTGAGTGTCAATTATTGCTGCAAACCAGTGTTATTATTATTAATTCCTTGGTATTTGGTTAAACTTACTGTTACGAACAATACAATTTTGTTTCAGCCAAAACCGCGAATCTGCATTTTTTGACATTATCACTTTAAAGCGTAATTTACCTTGTTATCGGTCCCTCTATTCACTGCGTCGACCCCTATCCTCCATCTGTTGCTTAGAAGCCTAAAATATCAATTTTCGTTACTCGAGTTTCCATAAGATTGCATGTGTTTCCAAAACTTTGAAGCCATTTTTCTCAAAACTACAATTTTGCAGATTCGTGGTTTTGGCGTTGTGCCCACGATATGTAGTGAGCGTTTTCAAAAATCTCCCAAATGACTCAACCAATTCACTTTGCTATTATTTCAATTGGTCGGAAAAACTATGAGAAAGACATTACAGGATTTTCAAAAAATATTTTGGTTATTTTTCTTTTTAACATGAGGAGTCCATTCCAGTAGGCAGTCTCAGAACCCAAAGTACGGCGACTTGTAGTTCAGTTGTACCCTTTCGATTGTCAATTCTTTTCATAATATTTGTGCTAGAATTATTTTAAATGACACTGGATCTAGCCCTGATGATATAATTTATTCTCTATTAATGCAATATCAATTTTTGGCAGAGAAAACTTTTAAATAAATTAAAAAAAAAAAAAAAACAGCCTGCTATTATGAAGGTAATGATATTGCGGAAATCATTTTTATTGTATCAATTTTAAAACCGAGTGGTCATCATGAGGTCGGGTATAGTAAAGTGATACATAGTTTTAATTTCATTTAGAAACAACAAAGAGTTTTGTTGCAATGAATCATGTAAAATGGTTTACATCGACATATGTGTGTTGAATGAAAATTCAATCAGCAACGATGCAGCTGCAACACACAAAATTAAGCTTAAAATAGGAATTTCTGTTTTCATTAAATGAATTAAAATCATTAACAAATGCGTAGATTGGGCAAAGCAATTTTATGCGTTAAAGTTAAATTTGTGTGAAAATAAATGAAATTATTAAATTGAAATAAATGAAATAGTATTTTTTGTTGTTGTTGTATATGAAGATAAATAACTTTTTGGTCCTCCATATACTTACCATATCAGAATATTTTTTAATTCTACTATTGCTTACTATTTTCCTGGAAATATTAACCTTCCAAAAATTTAATTAAGAAATTTTTTTTTATTTTTTTAATTTTTTTTTTTATTTTTTTTATATATATATTTTATTACTTTTAATATTTTTTGTTGATATGTATGCTTAGTAAAACAAGACATTTTCATTTCACTTTGCTTCTAAAACTAATTTTAAGATTTATTAAAATACATTGATACACAATTATTATTTTGTTTGACACCAATAAATGGTGAAGTATACATTTTTTTTTTTATGAAACAAGATTTTTATTAAATTATTTTCTTATATAATTTATAATTTTTTTTTTACAGATAGATTTGTCCTATGTATTTATTTTACAATCTTAATTCTTTAGTTTTTAATTGTACTTTTGTGACAGAATTTATTGTGATATAAATATAGTTTATTTATAAATAAGTATGTCTAATTAAATTCAGTAACAAAAAAATATATTAAAAATCATATAATCCTCCAGCCATGGATTATACGATTTTTAATTTATATTTAGTAAATATAAAAACATCATTTTAAATTTGAAAAAAAAAATAAATTTGATTTTTAATCAGTAGCACTTTTAAACAGCTTAGAAATTTATATCGAGATCATCTGAAAAAAAAAAACAACAAAATTATGTTTTTATAGTATCTTGTTAGCTACATGTAATAACTTGAAAAAGATTTCGAGAAGGCTTATTAATTAAAATTATTTATTTAAAACATGTTTATCGCGTTTTCGAGATAAAAGGATTACATATGAGAAAATTGAATCAAAGGTTGAGAGAGCTGGAAGCAACAATCTTACAAATATAATGAAATACAAAGCAATGTTAAATCCTATTACTACAGCTGAGGAAATTACTGATAGTATGGATTTGCATTTGGTATAGCATCACGAATTATCGCTAAACTGAGGAAACCGATATATAGTTATGAAGGTGTTCCGGAAGTTTATTTTTTTTACCATTTATTGATACAGCTTTAAAGTCGATTCTTCGATCATGAATTGATTTCTACATGGAAAAAAAGAACACATAAAAAATAAGAGGATTCTGTGTTAAATTAAGCGGATTTCCGCATGATTTTTTGCCATGATGACTTCCGTTTTAAATTAACTGGACAAATCTTCTTAATTTCTTGAATGTGCTAATTTAAAAGAAATTCACTTAATTTAAAATGAAAATCGTCTTATTTTTATGTAGAGACATTTCAATAATGAAAAAAAAAACTAGAAGCCACTGGAGATCTATTATACAACTCTTAGGTCACAAAGAGCGTGCTTTTTTATCATCAGGCTATCTCACAGTTGAAAATTGGTATGACAAACCTAAGATGATTTCCATATTAATTTTAAATAATTTAATTTTTAAGAAAATATTTTTAATATTAAGGCTAGGCGCACACTCGTCGGTGAAACCAGAAAGTGTGTAACTCCATTTTAGCATATTTTATAGGAGAGCAAAAAAACAAAATCGTTTTGAAGGCATTTGTATGAGTTTTCATTTTCTAATTTTCTAATAAAATAAAAACTATGAACTTTAAGGGGATTCTGAGTTTAAGGAACGGTAGGTATTAGGTTTGTCTAACAGATGGCATTCAAATCTAATTTTCAAAAAAATTGGAGTTACACACTTTTCTGGTTTCGGGAGCGGGTCATAATTCTGCTTGTCAAAATTCTGTACGACAAAATTCTGTGGGGTCAAAATACTGTAATACCATAATTCTGTACGCCATTATACTGTAAATACAAAATTCTGTACGTCAAAATACTGTATGAACAAAATACTGACATGCAAAATTCTGTTTTGTAAAATTCTGTACGGCAAAATACTGTATATCAAAATTCTGTAAAAATGCTGTAAAAAAATATCGTTTTGATAATGTAAAAAAGTGCGCGCGCACTTTTTTACATTATCAAAACGATATTTTTTTACAGCATTTTTACAGAATTTTGATTTACAGAATTTTGATGTACAGAATTTTGAAATACAGTATTTTGACCAACCAGAATTTTGCTATACAGAATTTTGACTTTCAGAATTTTGTTCCTACAGCATTTTGCACATACAGAATTTTGACATACAGTATTTTGGCATACAGTATTTTGAATACAGAATTTTGCAACATACAGAATTTCGACCCCAACCCTCTGGTTTCACCGACAACATGTGATTTTAGTCGCGCGGTTATTCAGTCGCAAAAATGGATCACAAGGATTTCAATGCCTGTGAACATACATGCTTCCCGCGATTAAAAAATTGAAAATTGTGTCTACAGTCATTGAAATTCTTGTCATCTAATTTGCGACTGAATAATCGCGCGATCAAAATCGCATGTGTGCGCCTAGCCTAAGACGGTTGCACATAGAAATAACAGTATTTAAGCGGATTCCACTTATTTTAAGCGAAAATCCTAATGTTTTAAGAGGGTGGGATTTAAATTGGGCCTCATGTTTTTTAAGGTGCCCTTTTTTTCTTGGTGTAAAATTCAAAATATTTTACCAGAAAAATATTGCAATCTTGAAGAAAAAAAACTTGAAAAGTGTTATTGAGGTGTTTGCTCACGATTAAAAGGACTTTTATATAATTTTCTAGCCAAAATGAGTACGTACATATGTATATAGTCAAATTAGAATTCTTTTATATTCTTAATATTTATTAAATGTTAAACTAACTACGGTACACTCAAAGAAAAAATATTTAAAATCGGGACAGCTATTTTAAATAATTAAGAATTATTATTTGCGACTAAATAAGTATTCTCCAATTAACTATTGAATGGTCTAATTTAACTATTAAAATAGTTAATCTGTCGAAATTTGTCAATTGTATCTATTTAAATAATTATTTTGTTAAAATTGACTAGGTATTTAATAGTGAATTTTCTGAAAACTTCAATTGACTACTAAAATAGCCACAAATAACGATTTTTAACTACATACTTAAAATAGCTTTCTCGATATTACCTATTATTTTCTCCGAGTGTCATATGGCCAGATTGTATGGACCTAAACTTTCTAGCTTCAATTGTCTTCTCCCGACCTACTCTTGCATATGTGGTTTAAAAAAAAAAGTCATTAAAAAAATAGTACGTATACGCCACAGTGTACGTGGACAACGTGCAAATAATTTGATTTACAACTTTGTCCCGCTAAAACACCTTAATCGAAATTAAATAAATACTTGAACTGAATAATTGAACAAAATGTTCATCTTCTTGCCGTCAATGTTAATGGTAAATAGACAGAAAACCAAAACCCTTCCAAACAAAAATAAAAAATTTAAAAATATTTCTTTAGGATCGTTAGATTATTTTTTAAAATACTACAGAAACAAAAACATTACATAAAACAAAACCAATATAATTAAACCGGTATTTTTGGGGTATCGAATACATAATTCTGTAAAGTGACTCTAGCGCCATACCTAATTCAACCTTCAAAAAATCACAGATTACACCCATATCGGGCGGTTTTATTTTTGTAAAAATCACTTTCCGGACTCGAAATTACATTGTGAAAAAAATTTCAGTCAAGATACATACCTACAACTTCTTTAACATAGTGAAAAAAGATTAATGCTGATGTTTAAAGACACAATTTTTCGAAGGAAATTTGTCCATTTGCTCGAATAAGCAATAGGTGGATGGGAACGTAAAACAACAATTCGTAGGCGTATTAAAGTTGACTTTAACCTAAAGGATGTCAAAAAGTATGCAGGTAAGTGATACATTTTCTTTTTATTTATTTATTTATATTTATTTATTCTCTTAAAAAAAAATCAACATTTTAATCCTTTGGTTCGGACAAATTTAGCAACAAATGTTACACAGTTTTCATACAAAAGTGTTCTATACATTCCAAATCTTTCGAATAGAATGTTAAATGCCCCTTAGGTGATGGAACAAACCACTGTCCTTCAGATTTAGGTACTTCAATGCATAAACTTAAGAGAATTATATGGTTGTATGTCACCCCACCTTAGTTTTGAGAAAATCGATCTCAAAGTTTTTTTAAAGCTTGTTTTTGGATAAAATAGTTACATAGCAGTAAAGCATTGATGCAATCTTATAAAGGACCCTAAACAAATCATAAAACCATGAAAAAAACATTAATTTCACCACAAAAAAGGATTCTATGAGCATTTAAAAAAAATGACATAGAACCTTTTTATGAAAAAGTTTGTAAAAAAATTTGAAAAAGGTTCTATGTTCAACATAGAACCTTATAGTTATAAAGAGCTTACATGTAATAAATGGATTTTATATGAAATAAAGTGACTTCATCGTGAAATAGACTTTGATTTAATTTAATTTAATTCAAGTTTTGCACAAAACAGTCAAATTCTATTTTAAATAACAGAAAAAAATACCACAAATCACGTTATTGCATTTATAGAAAACAACAATTCCTGCTTTTGTTGAATTAGGTACACAGAAAAAAGACATGCCAAAAACAATTAGAATTTGTATTAAATCAATCGGATTTTGCATGCTTTTTCCAAAAAGACAGTCGTCTTACAACAATATCATCTTCTACGGTGCAAATTGTATGCCAAAAAAAATTTTTAATTTTGTTTAATCTTTTAATTTTAATGAGAATGCACATAAAATTTATGAAAAATCATTTCAATCTTAGCACTTAAATTTTCTTAAGAAGAAAATTCTTGTTAAAATGAAGTTCACTTTGATTTTAACAAAGTTTAAACAAATTTTACTTATTTTTATTAGAAATCTTATTAATTTAAGAGGATTGGATCTAGTATATCTTGCCATCGGATTTAGGTTTGTCCGAAGGTACATTTTTGGTACTTTTTGAGATTTGACTTCTTTTGTTTTAAGTTAAGGAATTTAGGAATGTAAGTGTTTCTTTAACTTTTGGTTTATTAATACGAACTATGAAATTCCCAACCTCGATTATGAAAAAAAAAAGGTTTCAAAAAATCACTTCCAATTCTTGGCACAGAAAATTATGATGTAAGAATATCTAGGTTAGGTAACCCGAATGAATTATTGCAAAAGTTAAGGTTGGATAGTACATATTTTGGTTTTAAAGAGTACATAACGAGATACAAAAATTCTTTGCTGTTTAGCAAAAGCTCTGGAATGAAATCCGCTAATTTAATAGTCGATAGTTGATAGTCAAAAACGAAGAATTATGGAGCAAAATCGTCGTTTTTGACTGTCAACTATTGACTATCAAGTTAGCCGATTCCACCCCTGTTGTTCAATACCAGCAAAAACATCAAAAGATCTTTTATTTTTACTTTAGTTAAAAAAAAGATCATTTCAATAAGATTTCTTTTTGAAAAATTTGCGCAAAAAAGTTCTATGTAACTTAAATCAATGTATTTTTTGTTTGAAAAAAATCAGTTAAAGGGTGTTCTATGTTGCAATTTGAATGACATAGAACCTTATTATATTAATACATTTATGTGAAATCATGAAAGTTGTATGTCTTTCTTACCTGTACCGTCGCCATTAATTTTTTTCTAATTTTTTTTTTAATTTTATCTGAAAGCCGTTGAAATTACAAAAATTTTGGTGTGTAAAACTCATTTTTTGTATTTTGTATGAAATACATCTTTATAATTCTCAGCCCTCGATTTTACAAACAGAGAAACACTATAGTAAAAGAATGTTGCTAGAAATGTTATGTACATATTTTAGATACAGATAATACTGTTAATATGAGATCAGATTGTGAGGGACTTAATATTTATAGTCAGATTGTCCAAAGAAATATGTTAGATTAGATTTTATCAACATTTTTAACTTGAATTTGTTTTCTTATCAAATTTTTGAATTTCTTATCAAATAGAAATTTTTTAATTTGATTGTTTTGAAATTTCAATAATGTGAACCGTCTTTTTCTAGATATTCTAATTATTGAATTTAAAAATATCATTGATATAAAAAAGCTAAACAGTTTTTGACAAACCACTTTTGAGAAACCTTAAGAGGTTAAAAAGTTTTTAATTAACTAGAGTCCTGAAGAAGGGTATATCCATACCCGAAACTCGACTGATCAAAAAAATAAGAACTAACTCAAGAAAAGACCTACTATTAGCCGACAAACCCTAGTAGAATTCAAAAAAATATAGGTATATCACAAATTTTTTGTCTTTAAGTTTCACCAAACATACTTTCAATTTAATGTTGTTACTAAACTGATTTTGGTCATAAAAATGTATGACTTAAAAGTTGAATGAACATATTATTTTAACGATTTCCGCCACAACATTCGTTTGATAATATTCAGAAAATTTGCCTACAGTAAATTTAAAAGAAAGAAAAACGTTAGCCGTTCAACCACTCCACTTAACCTAAAAGGTTAACGAGCACTTGCCTGTCAAGTAGCGACTCTTAATCCTTACAAAAACTTAAATGTTTGCATGGAACTCATTTACACTTTTTAACTATGGTTTTCTGTAGTTGTTTGTAGATTTACAAATAGCACAACAACTAAAACTTCGGTGCTCTATCCCTCTATGCAATATCATGGGTGACTTTTCGAGTTCAGACAATTTTTCTTCATTTGGTTTTCATATGCATTATAAACATAAATGTATCTAGATGCAAGAAAAAGAAATTAAAGGGGTAAAAAACTATATAGGGTTGTACTGTACCTACTGGAAAAAAAGAAAAGCCTTAAACCAAAACGTTTAAGAACTAAATACACTTTTAAGAGTGTAATGAAAAAAGTATATTATTTGCATGCGTAATGGGAACTAAGAGATCAATTTGCGAAAAGTGTTCCAACTTGTCAAGGTCAACAAGGTTCTATAAATAAGAACATTTCCTTTTGACTTTTTTTTGTAGGTTGTTATTTGATTTCCTGTTGGTGTATGATGTACAACTAAAGTTTTTAAAAGTTTTTTTTTTTTATTAAACAGGAAGTGGCTGAATATCTAGTTCAATGTCAAGTTGTTAAAGGGGTGTTTCAGTTAAACTAAGAAAAAACATAAGCTTTACAAAACTTTCCAGTGAGTTTCGCGTTGGTATGTGTGAAAATATCTTATAAAAAGGGCAAACCTAAACAGAACTTACGTAGTTGTGAAAGTTGGTTTAGAGCCAGACAAAGATCCCGTAGTAGATTAATTATAGTATGAGATGTACAATGTCTTGCAGGTTGGAGTCTTTAGAGGAACATTTCCAAATTAAACTGCAATAACTCCGCAATTTTGTTTAGATAGTTATGATATGAACTAAAATAATTTACATATCAAAACATGACTTTTTTTGTAAGTTTTGTTTTGTAAGTTTTATGGGGTGAGCAGCAGGGTTCGTCACCCCGAAACTGGTTCGAGTTTTTATGATATGATGAACGTAGGCATCCTGATATCGTTGTTCCATTTACGTTGGATGTCGCAATGGCGCACCTATTCTTAACCCCACCTCTTTTGAAATGCAAAGGTATATCTACATTAATTTTATTTTACTTTTACAAAGGCGCTCCTTATTACAGCCCTACAAGTTTTGAAAGACGAAGGCACCTCCAATCCTTGGTCTTTGGCAAAGGTGCTCCTTTTTTTGGCAATACTCTTTTATAAGGACGAAGATGCCCCCAATTTCCTCAATTTATTTGAAATCCGCAAAAGTGTCCTTGTTTTACGTACCTACTATTCATTTTGAAAAACGAAAGAGCTTGTTCCATTTATTTTGACTTTCACAAAGGCGCCCCTTTTTTAACCCTCTACTGCATACGAAGCCAAATATGGTTTTGTCTGTTTGTATGCACTTTTCTCTTCTCTGTCACAAAAAAAATGGTAAATATTAAATACAATCCTCTTATTTGTGTTTCTGAGAACCCATAGAGATATAGTTTAATAAAGGTGTATTTTATGATCACAGGTGAGTCGATCAGTCGTGTGCATTGAAATCGAAAGTATTTGTTTGGAAAGTAAAGTGGAATTAAAAATGTATTTTTGATCGATTGTCTAATTGTGTATGCTATGAAGCAATTTTTGTTGAAAAAAAATTATTGGCCTGGTCTTGGGAGGGCAAAAAGTACGGAAGCCATATTTGGCTTCGTATGCATTAAGGGTTGTAAATCTACACAATTTGTTAAATTTTTTTGTTGGAAAATTTTGTTTCTTTACATTGTTATTTTGCTTGGAAGCTATGTTTTGCTTCAGAAATGGAGCTGCTTCCCTTTAGAGACATTTTTCTCATGTTAACCCCATTTCCAGGGCCGTAACCACAAAAATTTTAGGGGGAGGGGGCTCACCTATAATATTTTTCAATCATTTTATTTCTTTTTAGTTCTTGTAAGATCTGGGAGTGGGTGAAAATGTTGGAGCAAGACTAACTTCGACAGTGGAAAGAATCTGAACCAGAAGAAATATTTAAAACGGACAAAAACAAATTGCTTTTCTCGGTTCCATGTCTTAAAATGAGCCAAATTTGAATTAATTCTTAACCTTTTGTAATGCAATGTATTTATTTTACTTGATTTTGTTTTTAAATGATAAATATTTATCTTTTGATATTTTTAATTGTATTTTTTACATAATCTGAATAAATAAAATTAGTAAAATTTCTTACCCCTTAATGCATACGAAGCCAAATTTGGCTTATAAACAAATTTTTTAAACAAATTAATATAAACAAATTTTTTTAATAAAAACCGTTTTGAAACAACCCAAAGAACCCATGTAAATCATTTTTTAATTTTTTCGTCCGCTAATATTAATTCATGTAGTAGAGGGTTAAACCCTACAAACTTTGATAAACTAGGCGCCTCGCTTTATGTTTCCTCCAAAGGTTCCCATATTTTTAAACCTACTTCTTTTGAAGGACAAAGGCGCCCTTAATCTTTCAGTTTATCTTCCTGTTGACCAAAGTGACTCTCCATTCTTGGTACTATCAAGGGTGTCTCGTAATAAGATAAGGAAAATTTAAGGAGTGACGCTCTGGCTGCAAAGTGCTTAATCTGGTATTACTTTACTGATTTTAATGATAAAATTTCTCTATTAATAATAGGTAATTATAGTAGAATTTTGGTAAAAGTTTTTGTTTTTAGAAAAAATGATATTCTTTGTAACTGCGTTTGATTATTACGCTAAAGTTTTGTTGCCGAGACAAAAATATACTTTTCTGAAGGTTTTTGGTGTGCTGAACTCAAATCCGAAGTCAGAAAAAACTAATCAATTCCCATTTTTGAAATAATGTAAAAAAACGTTTTTTTTTTTAGTACTTCGGATCTTATTCTTTTTTATAAGGTAAATTGTTTGAGCATATTTAATAACGGTTTCTATAAGAACTATTTTCCATCTTTCAATAACTGTTTAAATCTTTTCAATATCTTTGACGTTATAAAATTTCTGTGATAGATATAATATACCAAACAACTGAGGATATCTCGGGTAGTAAAAAAGATATCGGAAAGATTTAAACATGTCTTGAAAGATGGAAAATAGTTCTTTTAGAAACCGTCTTAAACAATTTTCCTTATTTAAAAGAATAAGGTCCGAAGTACTGCATTTTTTAACGGGAATATTTCAATACGGTAGCTGATTAATTTTTTTGACTTCGGATTCGAGTTCAGCAAATGCGGTTCATTTTTTTTCTTGTTTATGATCATTTTTGATTGAGCCTAATTTGCTTCGAGACATTTTTGATAAACATAGTGTTTTATCAATGTAGTCTTTTAAAAAACAATTATATAATAAACATATAAACGTCATTTAAATATTTTACAGAAAACTCATATATTTTCTGATACTTGGAAAAGCCTGCACCTGGTAAAATCTTAAAAAAATGTGTTTTTGCTTTAATCTTGAAAAACTATTTAAAATCCAGTTACAACAAATATTTAAAGTATTCTCTTTGATTTTTTATGCATTTTAATTTTAGAGCCTGTTTTTTTTTTTTTTTGATTTTATTGCAAATATTAATAAGGTAAATATTTTGCAATATTATTTATCAGATCCAATTAATCTAGGCCTTTATCATGCATACAAAATCAAGGAGAATTTAAGTAATAATTATCCGAAATAACAAAACAGATTAAATTGCCAAAAATCACGAAAAATCCGGTGTGTGAAAAACAAATTATCCAAGGTTGAATTTCGAAAATAAGGCATATAAATCTTAATCTTAGGTATCACGTTTAGTTTATTTATTTATTTTTCTATTTAAGATTTTAATTTCTTAAAAACATGTTTAATTTTGGTCAAAAGACAAAAATTGCAGTTTTAGTTTTAAAACTAAAAAAATGCATTCAAGTATTGAAGTGAATGTCCTTCAATCTTTCTTGTAGAAAATTTTAATATTAAAACATTTTATGACCTTTAGTCCAAAATGTGTTTCGTCCAGGTACAAAAGTTGGGCTCCTAATTTTGATGCTTTTGTACCTTTTCTACGATGCAAAATTTTACCGACTCTTATTACAACATAGCTAAATACACTCCGAATGTTTATATTTTTGCACGTAAAAATAAATGCAAAATATCCGTAAGTCTATGTTATTATTTTAAGTAGAAGGGATGACTTCCAAATACGAAAAATTCTCCATCAGTTTTGTTCTAGCAGCAGTACTAATGGAGGGTATCAAAATATCTTACAGAAGGATATTTCCCTTAGAAGAATGCAGTATCTTTTGACTCGGAAACAATATTTAACAACATTTTTTGAGAGGGAATGGGTAATACAAACGTTGTTTAGTCACATCAGCCTATAATCAGCGAGCAAATAAGACGCTTCTTATAATACCCTTAATAGCTTATAATATGTAGTTAAGAAGTTATGAGGGTATGTTTCCTTTGCTCACATCCTACTTATAAAAATCGGTGAAAACATAACCTTCTTAGACAATTAAAATAAAAACAGCTGTTTAAGAACTAGTGATAATTATAAAAAAATACAAAAAAATAACGATCTGTTTTAAAAGAAATAAAACAACAAGAATAAAAAATAGAAAATTTCTCACCTCTACTAGCTTGTCTTTTCCCACGCATTCCCACGAATCCAGAAGGCGCTCGTTTTAACGACATGTATTCTGGTGAATCAATCAAAAACCTCGATAGGGATCTATAATTGTTCACCGGTAACCCAAGCATTTGTGTTTCAAGTCTATGTAATTTTGCTGTATTTGAATCTTTCTTTCCTCTCACTCCAACGAATTTATTCCGAAAACCTAGAAATTCTGGTTGCTTTTTCCCGCGCAATGCGAAATATTTCAATTTCTTAATTTAATTAATTAATTCAAACATAAATAACAATACAAACAAAACAATAAAACAAAAAACACAAACATAATATGAACATCTAAAGCAATTATTAAAATATTATAAAATATACTCACAAACTGTTCAGCTGCTGATCGTTTGTAATCTCTCTTACCACGAACACCAAAAAATGCATTGGGAGTTCGTTTTCCACCATCAAAAGGAAAACTCAGAGGACGTTTCCCTCTCATTCCTGTAAATCCCGATGGAGCACGTTTATCAATTGTATTCTCCCATTCGTCAAGAGCTGTATTTGATCTACTGTAGGCACTCATATCTTCAAAATCATCGTTTTCTTCATAGAGTCTGCGAAAAAGTTGATCCAATAAGCTTTTCTCATATTCCAATTGATCCATCTTTTTTCCTCGGACACCATTAAATCCTGAAGGTGCTTTCTTGTAACGAATATCATTGAGATTATAATCATCATCATTAAAGCTCCAATCTAGACTATTTGGACTAAGATCAGTGTATTCGTATTGTTTTTTGCCTCTCATTCCGGTGAAACCAGAAGGAGCTCGTTTGGCGAACGAACTTGACGATCTTTTGGAAAATAGAAAAATAAAAAATTTAAAAATATTTTAAACCAATACTATATTTAGGGATAAAGTGCATTGTTACCCTAAGTCATCTCTAGAAGGGAGTTCATTCGATTCTCGACTTTCTAGGCTATCCAATCCAACTGCACGTTTTGACTTTTTTGACTAAATTTTAAATTTAAAAATGTTTTTTTTTTTTTTTTAAGAATTGATTACTTCTCATTTTAAAGATAGATAAATTTATAATAAACGACTTACAATTGCTGTGCTGGTCTTGTTTACTGTATCGGTGTAAATTTCATCTCCATTTACATTCAAAGATAGAAAAAGTGACGAAGAACAAAAAATCACAAGGACAAGGAAATTTTTCGCCATTTTATGTATTATCTGAAAACATAACAAAACTGCTGTTAAAAAATTGATTATAGATGATAGTTCACAAAAAAATCGAAATTTATAAACATACAAGCTGTGCCCGACTAACAAATTTGCTCCTATAAAGCTTTACAGGTGTAAATGTAGCTCCTGTAAAGCTTTATAGAAGGGATAATGTTTGTTGGGTGTTACAGCCCTGCATTCTAAAAAGTATTGCTTTAGCTAGAAATGTCCGATTCTTCAATGAACTTTATGAATTTTTTTATTGTGCAAAAATTTTGTAAAACTGAGTTTTGCCTAAAAGGTGTTATAATGACACTTAAGTTGCATTCAAAGGAATAAATGATAAGGCATTTTTCAGATAGGTAGTTTAATTATATCTGGTCTTTAATGGGCTCTTTTGGAGCATAATGTCCTAAATTTTCATGAGCATTGAACACCAATGCAACTTAAACTCCCTGATTTTTGTATTTAAATTTTTGCATACTGTGTTTGGGAAATAAAAGTTTTTCAAATAGAATCATTAGTTTTTAAAATTTTTCGTCAATTTTCCAGTTTTAGCTTTTGTTTGTCAGATTAAAAAGCTACAGAAGAAAAAAAAGTTTTTAATTAATTAATAAGCGACAAATGAACCCTTTTAATTTTCAAAACTTTTAAGGGTTTGTTAAAAGTTATATATATTAAAATTTAAGATTTTTCAATTTCAAAATCATATGCAAATAGAATGAAAAAGTTAAAACGAGCTCTCACGATTTTCATTTAAAAAAAATATTTTTTTAAGTTTCTGCCTCCCTGGTAAACGACTTAAATGATTTCAAGTTTCAACAAAAAAAAAAATCTAAATTAAGATAATTGAAATATCATTTTAAAAAAATTAAATTTGTTTTAGAAAAATCAATGTTTTAAAAACGAGCCATTTTTAATTTGTCAGTTTATATTTTCTTATGGCCCGGTGACCATATTTCTGGAAGCGAAACCCGGGACAGATACAAAATTCGTTGGATCGTTTTGAAAATATTGATTTTGCAATAAAAAATTTAATTTTTTGAAATGAGTTTTTATATTTTTTTAATTATTGTGATATCAAGATTTCCTAAACGATTTTATGGGAGCGTTTTTTTTTAAATCATTTAAGTCGAAATCAGAAATCAAAAAAATGGTTTTATAATAATGGGTGTTAATAACTTCTAAGAAAATATTATTTTAATCAAAATCGGGAGAGCTGTTCTTTAACATTTTAATTTTATTTTAAATGATTTTGAAATTGTATGATCTTTAACACAACTTTTAACATTTCCTTAAAAGTTTTGAAACTAATCATGGGTTCTTTACTCTTCCATATATTGTTCTTTATTCGTCAACATTTAACCTGGTGTAGGAACCTGACAAACAGACGCTGGAACTAAATAATTGACGAACATTAAAAAAAAAAAACTAATACCTAGTCTAGAGGCGAAACGAAAATTTTCGTACAAAACCAGCACAAAGAAATCGCAAACGAAAATTTTGCTTTTCGTTGCACAATACGCAGCTTAGGTAACGAAATTCTTACCTGTGCTGGAATATATGGAGATTTTTCAATCGTTTGTCACTCCCATTTATTTGTCCAGGCAATTTTTCTTGCAGCAAAAGTTTTTTGACTTTGGAGACTTAGAAACATTTTCGTTTTGCTTCAGCAGCGTATTTAATTTTAATTTCCAGTTTTCTTGTTTTCCGTACAAAGTATTTAAAATATTGAATACAAAAATCAGAGAATGTTCAAATACGGGACAATCACGGGACAAATTCCATAATACGGGACACTTATACGTCCCGGGTTTCTTAAATAAAAACCCGGGACAAGCTGTAGAAATACGGGACAGTCCCGGGTAAACCGGGACGGATGGTCACCATACTTATGGGCAACGTAACATTTTGTTTTTTAAATAAAAAAAAAAAAACGGCTTCAACGATTTTAAATTTTATTATTTGTTATTTACAAAATTGATAAAATGGCGTAGGTATTTCGTTGAATATCAAAACAATTTTCAAACAAATTTTATATAATTTTTTAAATTTTTATTAAATTTCTTATAAAGTTAGATTAAAAGCTTTGATATTCTAAGCAACTTTTTTTTTCTCGGGTTTCGCTTCCAGAAATATGGTTACCATACTAAGGGCAAGTTTAGGATTCGTAAAAAAATCAAACTAGAGATAACAATCAAGCATAATTTTAATATGATGAAGAATTCCAAAAAAGTGGGCGCCGCAATTTTGTCTGTCCGTCGGTCTGTCTCCATCTCGAGCTGCGATTTCACTAGCGATTTACTTCAAACTTGGTAGTTAAGATTGTTTGGGGAATGGTGATTCCCTAGAGGGCAAATTGAAATTTTATCTTTTGTACCAAAATGGAAAACGCTGTTTTTCTCAAAAACGACCCTATCGATTTTGATTAAAAAATACATGCTTTGCGACAAGTAAAGTTGTACTTTTAATATTTTTTCAACCGATATCAACGGTAGGTACTTGCCATAGAACCAAATTTCTTGATTTCCGACTTTCTCATAAATTAGTTAGCCGATCTCAACAAACATTTTTTTTACAAAAACCTTGTTATAGCCTCAATATTTAAATTAAGAAAAAAAATTAAAAACAAATATTTTTAGATTTTTAAAAAAGTTTAAATTTTTTTAATCAACTTTTTGAAAACGGATTAATGAATTTTATTGAAACTTTGTTTCTTTTTGTCAATTAATGTTGTCTTTTGAATGGGGTGCCAAATTTTTTAAATTTCTTATATAAAAACAAAACAATTTTCCAAAAAAAAAAACGGCTTTAAAAAAAAATTCTTAAAATTAAATGACATATAGGTACATACTTTGCTTTGAACTCAAAACCTTTGAAGGATATGTTTTTTTAACTTCAAACCAAATTTTGTATTATTTCTAACTTCTCTTTGAGCCACATCTCTCGAAAAGAAAAATTTATCAATATAAAATTTTTAAGGAATTGATTATTCAACGTAACCTTCAAAATTAAAAAAAAATAAAATGCACGACTGGGTCGCACGTACTTGCTCTTGTACTTACAGTATCCTTATCTTAAATATTTATTGGAAATTTAAGATTTTGTTTAGTGTCGAGAAAAAAAAAATAAAAAAAAAAATCAAAAGTTAAAAGTTTAAATTACAATTTTTTTTTTTCAAAAATGTTTAAAAATTTTTTTACATTTAATACTTCAAAGTGATGTCTGTAATTTTTTAATAAAATTGACTTATGCTTTGATGAAATATATGAACTTAAAAAATATGTCAATTTTTGAAAAACGGCAACGCCATATTTCCGTTATCCGCATTTTTTGAGAAAAACTAAAAACGCAGGTTTATTAGAATCAATAAGTCTATTACGTATACCAAATTTAATCAAAATCGTTAGAGCCGTTTTCGAGAAAATTGCAATACCTCGAAAACGTTATATGGGAGATATGCGTTAAAAAGGAGATATTAAAAAAATAAAAAAAAATGGACCTAGGAAATTACCCAAAAATCATCTGTACCAAGTTTCAAGCAAATCCATCCATCCGTTTAGGCCCTAGCTCGATGTACAGATGGACGCACAGACGCACATACGCACAGACACACAGACCGACGGACGGCATGACGAAAACTACTTTTTTGATCTTCTCCATCATCGTAATGTTGGTTTTGATTAAAACCTCAAATTTTTTTTTCTACACGAAACCAATACTTGCCCTATAGAGCAAGTAAAAATAATACCCTTAATACATTTGTTCTGTATTTTGCTTTTTTAATTAAAAATAAAAAACCAAAATCTTTTGAAAATGTTTCATTTGAGGAAAAAAAACAACAACTTCCTAATTACAAGGTAGGTACAAGTTATATAAAAGTCTTTATAAAAATAAATTGCACGACTGGGGTCGCACGTACTTGCTCTTATGCTTAAAGTAACTATAATGTTAAAGCTTTTTATTCAAGAAATTTAAAATTTGATATTTTGAAGAAATTCCATAAGTATAGTATAAAAAAATTAAAACTGTTTTTATAATTAATTAAACTCCGTTTTAAATTATCTTAAATAAAAAAAACAAATATGCCATTTTATTTCTTGTATATTCATAAGAAAAGTTGGTATGCCATTTTGAAGAAATAATTAATTTACACATAAAAACTGAATTTCAAAATTTTTCATTGATCCGTTTTCAAAAAATTGATTTTTCAAAAAAAATTTTGAAATATTTTTAAAAAAACCAAAAATGTGTTTTTTGAAAATTTTCTAAAATTTTAATATTATCTTTACTTACACACTTTTGTATAAAAATTTTCATTTAAATCGGGTTAATGTTGTACGAGATATTCAGAAACGAAAAAAACCGTTCTATGACAGGTACCGTTAATAACGGTACAAAAAATATTTTTTTTATTTAAAAAGTTGGCTATTATGTGTAGTACTACACACAAAAATTTTAATCAAAATCGTTAGAGCCGTTTTTGAAAAAAATTAACTTTTCTATTTCCGTTATATGGCAGGTACCGTTAGTTTTGGTCATAAAAAAAAAATTTCAATTTACCTTCTAGGGAATCACCAAAAACTGCTAACCACCAAGTTTGAAGAAAATCACTTCACTCGTTTAGGCTGCAGCTCCAGACAGACACACAGACAGACAGACAGACAGAATTGCCGGACCCACTTTTTTGGCATTCTCCATCATCGTAATGTCAAGTAAAATTGTTATCTCGAGTTTGATTTTTTTTACGAATCCTAAACTTGCCCTATAGTACCTATATCGCAAGTAAAAAAATATAATAATCAATTGATAGATATGTGCTTGAACTGCATACGGGTATAATCGAAATGCCATTCTAAGAAACCGTGCCTTTAATTTATTTTTTGTTTCCTCTTATTTTCCTCACAAGTACATTAAAACATTTAATTGTGTCTTGTATAGATTAAAATTGTTTGAAAACCATGGGTTTCTAGTTTTGCGAAACCATAAATTCCCATACAACCTATGGTTTAAGAACGTAAGTCCTTGTACATTTATCGCAGGTGAAAAAGACTCCTTCGTAAAGTAAAATGAAAATAAAAGGCACACATCGACTCATCATAGTGAAATTCCTGCACAAAGTTTATTTCTTTAAAATCAAATGAAACATCTTTGTAAGGTGGTATTTTAAGAACTAAGTCGACTGCAATATAAAAATGTCTAACAAAACAGCGGGGATTACATAAAAGTTAACACACAAGAGACAAGACAGGTAGTTGTTTAATAATTCCAAAGACTTATCCGCTCAGGAGGTTTAAAATGATTCCCTAGTAAAGGAAGACTATAACATTTAAATGGGGAAGATGAAAAACTTTCTTGGATAGTTGCAGATTTGATTTTGTTTTTTTTTCTTCGCTCACAAATATAATTGCAAAAATTTGATTTCAATAAATATCACTTAATGTGTTTAAAATGTTAAATTTTACAACTTCACTTGTGTTTGTTTTTTTTTTCCTATTTTGCGTTAACCTTGTTTACTTTTGCAATTTCAGTCAATTGATTCAATTGACAAGTTGTCTTTTCTTATGTTTTACATCAAAGTAATTCAGTTTTGGTCTTGTCTATCGATTCGATTCTCACCGAGCCACAAGGCATCAATGATCTAAAAAAAGTGTTTTTGTTTTGGTTTTACGTTTTATTCGTAAAAGAAATATACATAATTTGAATAACGATGCTTAGATCTTTGCTTCAAACTTCGTTACTTGTATTGCTTTTACAGATAAAAAGACAGAATAATCTTTTATTCAAAATTCGATGTTGTTTTGTCATTATTTTTTTTCTAGATCTTTTTTATTTGTGATGTCTGTACAAATAGGTGAGTTAAAATTACCTAGAGATATCAATCAATTTCGTTTTAGGTAAACTTATTTCCAAGGCTTGCAAACCAAGAGGCCGTTGTACTTATAGTAACACTTCATATTTGAATGTTTTTTGGAAAAATTTATGAGTACACCCACACGAAAGTTCATAAATAAATAAATAAAATAAACGACATTATATCATTGAAAAAAAAAAAAAAATGTTACACATACGCCCTAGTGCACCACTTCGGTAAAAGTTTACAAAGTTGCTGTAACAATTTCAGATTTCTATTGATTTTTAAAATCAATGTATCAAATGAACGAATATTTAACAAACTACTTCATCTATGTACATATACAGGGTGTCCCAAAATTAATGGATCAAACGAAATATGCTAATGGGCCAACTTTAGGGCTCTCAGAATTTGGTAACTTGTTCATCCCAAATCTTTACGGTTTTCGATTTAATGCAGTTTTTGTGAAATTTCGAAAAATCTCGACTTTGCAACAGTATTTTGCTTCCTCCGGTCATAATTGATTTTTGTTTTTTACAATTCTTTCACTAAAACATTGCCTAATAATTGACAACCATTTATTAATCAAAATATTTTTTATTTCAAACGCCATTTCGCTACAAATTAATTAACAGTTCCATGTTTTATAAAAATTCAATTTCTTACTTTTATTTCAGAGCAACACAATGAAAAAAAATTGTTTGGCGTATGAAATAAAAAATATTTTAATTAATAAATGGTTGTCAATTATTAGGCAGTGTTTTAGTGAAAGAATTGTAAAAAACAAAAATCAATTATGAGCGGAGGAAGCAAAATACTGTTGCAAAGTCGAGATTTTTCGAAATTTCACAAAAACTGCATTAAATCGAAAACCGTAAAGATTTAGGATGTACAAGTTACCAAATTATGAGAGCCCTAAAGTTGGCCCATCAGCATATTTCGTTTGATCCATTAATTTTGGGTCACCCTGTATAAGCACTATAATTTTTACTTGCGATATAGGTACTATATCAAGTTATGCATTCGTACAAAAAAAAAAGTTGAGATAACATTTTTCCATGACATTACGATGGTAGACAATGCCAAAAAAGTGGGTCCCGGAAGTCCGTCTGTCTGTCTGTCAGTCTGTCTGTCTGTATAAGGAGCTACAGCCTAAACGGATGGACCGATTAATGTCAAACTTGGCATGTAGCGTTATTTGGCGACTCTCCAGAGGGGTTTTTGGAACTAATTTTTTGGACCAAAAATAACGGTACTTGTCATATACCGATTTTAGTAAAATTAAAATTTCTCGATAACGGCTCTAACGATTTTGTTTAAAAAAATCAACTGTTAGTTTCAAGCTAAGGTCTATCTTCCGATGGAAAAAATTTTTTTTGAAAATCATTATTAACGGTACCTGCCATAGAAGCGTTTTTTTTTCAAATCTTATTATCTCCGAAACTGCTTATTCGATTTCAACGAAACTTTTTGTGAAGAAGCATTTATATAATTTAAATATAAGCCAAAAATAAAATTTTGAAAAAAATAATTTTTGGATTTTTAAAAATTTTTCGAAAATTTTTTTTGAAAAATCAAATTTTCGAAAACGGGACATTGAATTTTTTTGAAATTTTATTTTTAGATGTTGATAAGTGATTTCTACAAAATGGCATACCAATTTTTTTTTTTAAACTTTTTTTCCAAAAAATTATTTATAAAAAATTAGTTTTTTTAAAAAACGGCTCTAACGATTTTGAAATTTTTTTTCCAAAAATACATGTTAATATATCAATCAAAACTGCATACTTGATTTGGAGGGCAATTTAATTTCAGATTTTAATATAATTTTTTTTAAAAACGAATTTTATTTTTTTTCCAAATTTCTATATAAAAAGTCTTAAACATTTAAGCAACTTGAACTCAAAGAGGAAGTTCGTGCGACCCAGTCGTGCATTTTTTTTAAATATACTTACAAGCAAAAGTAAGGAGTCACCCTGTTGGCTTATTTTATGCATTTTATGCAATTGAAATGCACTAAAGTTTATAGAGTATTAGTTGCTTACATTTTAAAATTTTTTCATAATATCTATAGAAGAATTAATTAATTAATTAAATTAATTTTTTCATTTAATGTTAAGAGAAATGTAAAGTATTAAAAGTTGATTTTAAAATTCAGAAAACACCTTTTTGAATGGTTTCAACATCCAAATGAACTATGCTATTTGATTTCTTATATAACAACGAATTTTTGGAATATTTGTTTCGAAAATTGTTGAAACCGTTTTAAAAAAAAAAATAATTTCTTGTATCGTATAAAAATTTTCGAAATAAAAAAAAAAGAAATTTGTACGCCATTTGGAATAAATTATTTTTACACATATTCAAACAAAATTTCAAGTTATTTCATTGATCCATTTTCGAAAAATTGATTTTTCAAAAAAAAGATTTTCAAATAGTTTTTAAAAAATACAAAATTATTTTTTTTTTTTTTATAATTAAGGTTACAAGGAATTCAGAAATCAAGAAAACGTTTTTATGGCTAAGAACTATAGTTCATTCTGATTTATCAGAATTGTAGACATTGTTTTGCTGGGTTTCACAAGGTGCAACTTAAACTTTTCAATTATTAAATTGTTATTTTTTTTACTTGCGATATAGGTACTATATATCAAGTTATGCATTCGTACAAAAAAAAAAAGTTGAGATAACATTTTTCCATGACATTACGATGGTAGACAATGCCAAAAAAGTGGGTCCCGGAAGTCCGTCTGTCTGTCTGTCTGTCAGTCTGTCTGTCAGTCTGTCAGTCTGTCAGTCTGTCAGTCTGTCAGTCTGTCAGTCTGTCAGTCTGTCAGTCTGTCAGTCTGTCAGTCTGTCAGTCTGTCTGTCAGTCTGTCTCTCTGTCTGTCTGTATAAGGAGCTACAGCCTAAACGGATGGACCGATTAATGTCAAACTTGGTATGTAGCGTTATTTGGCGACTCTCCAGAGGGGTTTTTGGAATTAATTTTTTTGGACCAAAAATAACGGTACTTGTCATATACCGATTTTAGTAAAATTGAAATATCTCGAAAACGGCTTCAACGATTTTGTTTAAAAAATTCAAATGTTAGTTTTAAGCTAAGGTCTATCTTTCAATGAAAAAATTTTTTTTTGAGAATCATTATTAACGGTACCTGCCATAGAACCGTTTTTTCAAATCCGATTATCTCCGAAACCTCTTATTCGATTTCAACGAAACTTTTTGTTAAGAAGCATTTATATAATTTAAATATAAGCCAAAAATCAAATTTTGAAAAAAATAATTTTTGGATTTTTAAAAAAATTTTGAAAATTTTTTTTTGAAAAATCAAATTTTCGAAAACGGGACATTGAATTTTTTTGAAATTTTGTATTTAGATGTTGATCAGTGATTTCTACAAAATGGCATACCAGTTGTATTTTAAAACTTTTTTTCCAAAAAATTATATATAAAAAATTAGTTTTTTAAAAAACGGCTCTAACGATTTTGAAAATTTTTTTTCTAAAAATGCATCTTAATATATCAATCAAAACTGCATACTTGTTTTGGGGGGCAATTTGATTTCAGATTTTATATTATTTTTTTAAAAAACGAATTTAATTTTTTTTTTTATTTTTTTTTCTGTACCCATATAGTAGGTACCTACATTTTCTAAATTTCTATATCAAAAGTCTTAAAAATTTAAGCAACTTGAACTCTAAGAGCAAGTTCGTGCGACCCAGTCGTGCATTTTTTTAATTAAATACCAATTTGCGAGTACATATTATTACTTTTTGATATGATTTCGACAAACTTGACAAGACTCTTTCGAAATTTTTATTTTTTTGACTCCAAAACACAATTCTTAAAAAATAAGCAATACTAATAAATAAATAAATACAAAAACAAATGCAAATTTAACCCTCAAACTTAAATTGCTTGGGTGAGATATTTAACTCTTTTTCATCTTGATTCTTAAACTAAGCACTTTAACCCAAAAGGACACTTTAAATTCTAAATAATATATATCATATACATATACACAAAGTTGAGCCATTTATGAATATGACACAGTTTAATAATATCTCTTGAGACGAAAAATATCATTCAATCTATACATACACCAGATTTTTAACTTAACCTCAAAAAAACCAGTTGAATATTATCATTAATTCTTTATCATTTATTTCCTTAAGAGGAATTTTGAATAAAAAAAAAATATAAAAGGTAATTTAAACAAGGAAAAGTACTCTCTTGCGTATTCTAATATTATACCTTTTAACCTGCAAAAAAAAAAAAAAACATGAAAATCCCTTTAGTTATCTCATTAACACATATCCAGGTTGTAATTAAAGAAGTATTTTAAATAAATGATTATGGTAACGTACCTATTATTACTATTATCTACACTTTAAACAATATCTAATTATAAAAAAAAAAAAATAACAAAACTTTAGAAAGAGGTAAAAACTTAAAATAAAAAGCACGATGGGGCACACTTTTTGCGTTCTTTTATAATCGTAAAATGGTTTTAATGGTTAGAAATATAAAAACAAATATTATTATTGTTTAAGTTAAAATTACATATTTTAGTTTAAGGGATATGGACATTAATGCTTTCTCAATGATGTTAATGGGCATAGAAACTTATTTTTACGACAATTTTGGACCTCTGTGTTGGGACTAATTTAAGTATGGTTAAAATGTTTAAATTTTAGGATAGAAAGTTTTTGATGTTCATTTATACACGACACCGTTGCAATAATTTATATGCACCTACAAGCAACAACCTACATATAATTAACAAGGATTTTAACTCCTATTTCGTCGTGTTTTTTTTTATATTTTTTTGTTTTTGGTAGTCAGTTTTTTTGTTGTACTTTTGTGTCATTAAAGCGCAAAAAAATATTAACTAGTCAACGATTTTGAATATTTTTCTAAAGATATAAAGATATCAAAAGGTTGTTATAGGTTGTCTCCGAAACGAGACCTCTTACCCTAAAAAAGGATTAAAACTTTCAAAACCGAAAGAGAATACACGGTTCAACTTGAGCTTTAGCAGGGTTAGGCTAGGCGCACACATGCGATTTTGATTGCGCGATTATTCAGTCGCAAATTAGATGACAAGAATTTCAATGACTGTAGACACAATTTTCAAATTATTAATCGCGGGAAGCATGTGTGTTCACAGGCATTGAAATCCTTGTGATCCATTTTATAGGCCAGAAATAGGCCGCATAAGAACTAACGGATTTCTGCATGGTTTTTTGCCAATATGACTTCCGTCTTAAATTAATCGGAAATTTTAAGATGAATATCTTCTAATTCTTTCTAATTCTTCTATTTATGATAATATGATAGTTAGGTTGGTAAGGTTATATGGGCTGACAGTTGATTTAGTTTCCTTCACTCTTAGATCAATTTAGATCCCTTGTAATACACTGAAACATTATAAAAAGTGAAAACCTATGAATTCTGTGGTCGGTCGAGCCACTTGGAGGACTTGACAAAGTTCAATAGGCTGTTGCCTGGGAGTTCAGATACATAGTTCTTTTAATTCATTAAAGAAGTAATTTCTTAAAAAAAATTCCTAGTGCCTCATTTTCATCTTAAATTAAATGGATTTCCGCTTGTTTTTAAGTTTGGTCTTTTTCTCCTTGTAAAAGCGATCTGGCTTTTGTGTCTGATGTGTTCGTTAAGGAGATTTAACTTTGATGGACCCGGTTTCGTTGCTCGGCTTATTAGACAAGAATTCGTTCAAACACTAGATATTGCTCCACGCCACACTTCTCCAGGAACTTCTGAAATTCTCAAGATACAGTCAAGAAATTCATCAGATCTATGAAAAGTCGATTAGAAGCTGTAATAATATGCAATAAATTGCATTTAAATGTTTAATGTACAGGCTACTCCTACTCAATTTCACTCACTGTTGTTTTTAGATTTTTCAGCATTTACGATTAGTTCCTAACGTCCCGAAGTTATTATTCTGGTTTAAGGCTTAGGCCGTGTGTGAATTGCGTTAAATAGTTAACACCGTGTAAAATTTTTGACACTATTGAGGTGAACAAAAAATTCTCAGTTCTTAAAATTTTAATGGGTTCTGGTTAAATTAGGCTAAATTTTTTTTGCAGATGGTTTTGTTTTGGTTATTTTTTTATTAAAAAGGAGTTTCATAGCAGAATAGAGGCAGAGAAAAATATTAAACAATAAGCCATACAGCTATAATTTTTTTGTTCACCTCAATAGTGTCAAAAATTTTACACGGTGTTAACTAATTAACGCAATCACACACGGCCTTAATTTTAAATTAATGAATCTAGACTGAATTTCTAACGACGCACCTTAATAGTAATTTGCATCTCAACTGCATAGAGAACATAATTATTTTCAAGAAGAGACTCCATCTAAATATTTTGATCAATATCGAAAAATGATTCATTCAAAAAAGAAAAATTAAAAAAAAAATGTATAAAAGCATGCATTTCTTAACAGGTCATCTTCTTAATAGTCAAAAACCCATCCTGCCCGCAGGTACAAATCATAAATATCATCTTTTGCTTCTAGCTCGCAAATATACGATAGCTTCAGAAACAACAAACAAATACGAAACATTGCCTCAAACAAAATATCAAAACATTTCCATACACATGAGGTAAAAGTGTTTCAAGTCTCAACCCACGGGAAACTTTAAACTTGTCCCATACGTTGTTTGTATGCCCAAAGTAACCCAAAACCTAGACCTTTCTTTTCTAAAAATTGAATGTTACATCAAAATCATGTGAATTCTTAATCATTCATCGATATACATTTGTACATGTTTGTAAGTATATTGTATTATGTATATGCCGCTCACACAAAAAAGCTTATGAATGAAGAAAAATTGAAGAAATGCTAAAACAAAAGAAATTCCCATCAGACACGAGGCCTATCAAAGAGTGTCCTAAGTATACATCGAAAGAAAAATAAGGATTGTTATTGTTGAACTAATATGCTAATAAATAAAATGCCAATAGCAATTTATTTGGGTGTGAGAGAAGGTCCAAACCAATTTAACCAAAGACTTGCGATGAATAAACCAATTCAATACTTTCATCATATCGACCAAACCACAACCCACTAACACCAGAATTGTAACAATCGCCAAAGGCTGAATGCTTTCTGTTGCGCGACCTTATTAAGTTTGCATTTTTAATGCTCCATGATTTATTCCTGATTTTTTTTTTTATTTTTTGATAAGGCATCCAGATAAAGAAATTAATGATGTTGTTCTTAAGAGAATAGGATAAAACAAAACATTAAAGTTTTAAACACTGTGTAAAATTTAATTAAAAAAGCTTATTTTATTGGTAACTCAGTACAGATACTGAGTTACCAATAAAATAGGCTTTTTTAAACTTTACTCAAACTATTTCGTGTAAGTTGATAGTTGAGAAATTCTTTTGGTAGGTTTGAAATATAATATAACAATAAAACTGGTACCAATTAATTATTTATTTTATATAAACACTTTAAAATTGAGTTAAGTTTGGGTTTTCTCCTCTCTCTTACGAGTGACTTAACTTCACCCGGACATAACTGCATTTTTAAAAGTATAAAAAAAAAACAAATAATTTTTCAAAATTTGACAATTTCACTTAATTGTAGGTAGGTACATAGATAAGTTTGCAAAAAATTGATTAAATTCAAAATTAATTGTTAACAAATATTCCCCTTAAGAAGGTGGCAATCAAATTGACTATTTTTTTTTTCTAATTAAATTTGGCAGATACCTACAATGAAAAAAAATTTAAATTTGGTAGATACCTACAGTGAAAAAAAATTTAAAAAACTTAAAATTCGTTTTTCAAAGGGATAAAATATCGCATTAATGAGTTTAAACTTCAAAAATAATAAACAATTTGATTTCTTTAATGAAGATGCATTTTAGAGCGGTTTAAAAAAAAAAAAAAACAAATTTTCTAAAAATAATTTTTTGAAAAAATAAATTAAATAAATTTTAATTATTCCTATCTTCGTGACCTTTTTTAAAGAATTTAAATTCAATCCTAAGTGGGCTTGAGGTCTTGTTTAAATTTTTTTACCAATTACTATTCAACATCTATAATAATCAAACTTTCTAAAAAATTCAATGTCCAGTTATTAAACATATGATAAAAAAAAAAAATTTTATTTTTCTTTCGTTTTAAAATTAAGTTGATGTTGAATGAGTTATTTTATTTGGGAGATTATTCATAGAAAAATTTAATTTTTTTTAATCCATAAATTATTTTTTTCCAAATTTTATTTTTAATTTATGTAGGGGAAGTTGGGGTAAGACCACCTATGGGGCATGACTTTTTTTGTATTATGTTGTAAGAAAAAATTTTTTTTTCGAAATCGCCAGCTTAACTGAAGCCACCTGTGCGAAAATATAAGACAATTTTCAACGATTTATCCTCTTCTGTGCCACGTAGTTCTATGTTATTATGTTCATTCTTTGGGTGATATGCATAAAAAATAGTAAATGCTTTTACTAGAGAATTTTCAAGTATATACTATTTTTCATATGCATAAAAATCAAGTAAATGCTGAAAATTAAGTATTTACTATCATTCATAGTAACTACTTTTTTGGATGAACTTTTTCAGTAAATACTTTATTCCATATGCATAAAAACTAGTTAGTATTTTTTTTCTTTAGGAATTACTAGATTTATTCAAGTTTACAAAATACTTTTATATACTTTTTTGTTTTAAAACCCCAATTATGAAGCCATGAAACTTATGAATAGCAGTCTTGAGTCATATTTTAACGCAATCTTTTCATGGTATTTCTTAAAAATGGATGGTTGTTAATATTTGTCGAAATGGCAGAATTTTTATGTATCAATTACCAAAAAGTTTAGAATGATCGATAATCGGGCTCAGAGTTAGATTTAAAAAAAACTTTATCAATAAGTCATTATTGTTAATGAAAAGTAATTTTTTTTTTCAATAAGTTTTTATTTTAAGTACCGTAACACCGGGTGACTTTGGCACGTTTTCAAATTCAAATGTGAATAACTTCTGCAATAATTTTTTTTTTAAATGAAGATTTCAACCAATTTACCTACTTCGCTCATTCTATAGGTATGATTAATCTTGAAGAAATCTGTCCGACAGTTCCATAGATAAATGCCAAAATATGGGTGGCCAAAGTCACCCTCCATTCCGGGTGACTTTGGCCGGTAGGACGTTTGCTATATTTCCAGTTCAACTACAAGTAGCACGTTAGTCTAACCCAGCCCAAATGAAAGAGCAGATTTTTTAAAACATGTGGGTATTGTTTTTATTTTCGTACACAGAATTGTCTGTTTTTATTTGATAAAAAAAAAAAAAAAAACCTAAAAATTAGCATACATTTTGATATCCTTCAAAATATATGGAAAAAATAGTTTCTCTCTGTCAACCGTTGAAACAGGAAGTTTCTCTCCAGATCACTTTTGGTAACTTGTTCAACATCTTTTTTTTCTGGGTATATAAAAAAAAAACTTTAAAATAATATAAAATTTGGTTTAAAGTTAAATAACGTTTTTTTTTTTAATGCATCACAAAGAATTCGAAATCTAGAGCCGCTTTTTTAAAAAGAAGTTTTTTTTTTATATACAAATGTTCACAAAATTTTTTCAAAATAGATTTTTCATACAAAATTTCGATCTTTTTTTAATCCAAAAATGATTTTATTGAAAATATTGTTTTATTTTAATATTAAGGCCACTAAAAAGTTTTTGTTCATATTTTTTTATTGAAATTGGTGGTGTCGTTTACTAGAAAACGGTTCTATGGGAAATACCGTTAATTACGGTCCATATTTTCAATATTAATTTTTTTAAAGAAAATCGTTAGAGCCATCATGTAATATCTGATTGTTATCTCAAGTTCAATTTTTTTATGCTGCTGTTAAGTTCACTTTTGACTCACAAAAAAAGCACGAACAGATGTTCACATCAAAAAACTCAAATTTTAGAAACAGTAAAAATTTGTATTGGATAACTTAGTAAAACTTTCAGAACAATTTATTTGTAAGCTGCTAGTACGCTGCTAAAGATAAACGAAAATTTGTCTAGGTCTCCAAAGTAAAAAAACTTTTTTTTAGCAAGTAAAATGACCTGGACAATTAAATGCTAGTGACAAATGATTTTAATTTTTCCAAATGTGCGGGCAAAGCTAAAAATTTCGTTGGCTAAGCTGAAAATAATTTTTCGTTCAATACCTATAGTTGTGCATTTTCTTGTAAGAAAATGTTCTTATCACTTCAGCAGCATACGTACCAGGCTTAAATTCGAAACGAATACCAATCATCTAAGAAAAAAGTATTTACTATCATTTTTGGGTGAATTCTAGTATTTACTCGGATGAATTTAGTATCTACTTAAAGTATTTGCCTGCTAGCAGGTACTTTTTTTTATGCATACGAAATTAAGTAAATACTATGAATTTTACCTTTTACTAGAATTTATAGTATTTACTTTCACCTTTTACTTTCAGTAAGTACTACTTTTTTATGCATATCACCCTTTGTCTGTCTCTTTCTTGTGTCATTGGGTAATATGCATAAAAAGGTAGTACTTACTTAAAGTAAAAGGATAAAGTAAATACTATAAATTCTAGTAAGAGGTAAAATTCGTAGTATTTACTTAATTTCGTATGCATACAAAAAAATATACCTGTCTTGTATTGTCTTAACCAATGGTCTCAGTCGCCAGTGTTGTTAAGTGTCCGTACTTCGTACATTTTTGTGGCGTTGTTGTGTAAATAGTACTAGTAGTAAAAAAAAATTGACTTGCTAAAAATATAAAATCGGTTGAAACCCCGAAAAGTTACGATAAGTTTTTTGATTTTTCTTCAAATCGTTATTGTTCGTATGAAAAATAGGAAACCTATGAAGATATAGCATACTTTAACTTTTTTTTGTAAAGAAAGAAACGGTTTTACTACAACAGAACTTGCAGGTGGCCATGGCACAGAGGAATGAGTAGATGACTTCAGAGCCAGACATCGTGGGTTCGAACCCAACGGTCGGCTCAGAAGTTTTTTCTAAATCGCCAGCTTAACTGAAGCCACCTGTGCGATAACATGAGACAATTGTCAACGATGTCCCCCCTCTGTGCCACGTAGTTATGTGTTATATGTGTTTCTGTTGTTCTTTCTTTCTTTGTCTTTCTCTCCGTTGTATTAATGTCTTGTGCTGTATCAGCAAAATGGACTAAGTTTCCGAAGCTGTAGTGTGTGTCTAGTCCGTAGATTTATCTTCGGATTATATTAATATGTAATGTAATGTAAGTTTTTTTTTTTAAATGCTTTTTTTTCAAAACATAATATCTTTTGTTTAGTATTTTTTATAATAATAAGAGTTATCCTACAAAAAACATTAAACTTAATGCATAAAACCTTTATTTTACTTAAATTATGTTTTTACTGGTTTTTAAGACAATCAAACATTAAAAGGGCCCCTCAAAATCTTTTCTTTTAACTAAAAATATTTTTATGGACCTTATACGTTATTTGTTCCTATTTTAAATATACATCTATGCCAGTGTGTCCCAACCTTTTTTATGATATGTTCCACCAGAAGACTTAGAAGACTTAATGTGCCTCGAAAATTTTAGCACCAGAAATCTAACCCTTTTTAACTTTTCCAGACAGGGGTAACATAACAACAACGAATTATATTCGAAACAGGATGTTTCTCATTAAATACAAAGAACTTGAAATTATCCGTTCCGAACAGTTTTCAACACGCTAATTAAAACAAAACTATTGACTAAATTGAATTAAGTAACAGTTGACACAAAGATAGCAGATCCTAGGTACGTTTAAAAATATGCATATTCGAATGCAATTACAGATTTTTTGAAGAGAAGTATAACTCTAAATTTTCTTTTTTTCTACCATTAAGTTTTCTTTAGTCAACTGCAACTTACTGACTTAATTTTCAAGTTATTCAATTCAGCATTAAAGAATACATAAGTTTTCAAATAAAATATTATCTTGGTTTTAACTTTAATAAAAGAAGGGAATTTTCACTTATAAGTAAATTATTTTTAACCTCACGAACCAAAAACACACACAAAAAAGGAAGCAGGTTTACAGCATTGGCGTTCTCCTCGATAGAATCCCAATTTTATTTTTTATTATTTTTTTTTTTTTTGAATATATAATTTCTAGCCAGGTGTTTTGGTGAAGTACATTATCATTACATATTTTCAATTGCAAAAACATCGTCGGTCAATATAGGTTTAAAAATGCACTCATTCTTATAATACTCCGATCGATTATGTTGCAAAAAGAATGTAGGGGAAAGGTGCGAACAGTGAGACAATCCAATTTTCTCTTTTCTGAAAATAAGCACAGTAACGCTAGTTTGGGTCAAAACGTTTATTTCCCCGTCTTCGTCTTTTAATTTTGTCCCGACTAAATTAAATCTGTCCATTTTCCTACACCGTAAAATATCACACAAAATCAGGTGAAAGTAGTTTTTGGAGTGTTCATCAATTGAAATTTTATAACAAAAAACTGGGACAAAATATTTTTTTAATATTTTTTCTAGATCATTAATATATGTATCAGTCAAGGAATTTGAACACAAATTAATGTTTTTTAATACATTCAAAAATTTTGAAAATTGAAAAATGAAGGAAAGGCAGAATTTCGTCTGTGCAAAACTAACCGGATTTTTTAAGAATTTCAATTTTGGTTGTTGAGGCAACGGTTTTAAGCGTCACTTCTGTAAAATTTTTGTTTGCAGTGACAAACAAAGTTGTTACATTTGTGAATTGTATAAATTACTTAATGGAATAACGGAAAAAACGCATTATAGTCACAAAATTCGTAACTGAGTCGTAGAACACTCGTCAAAAAGTAAAAAAGAGAAAAAACCAGTTGAAGCAGATCACTTGGGTGGATGCCATAACAAAATATCCTTAAAAAGTGATAGGCGAATAAAGAGTTTTTTTGATAAAAGATCCTTTTGCGGCTTCTTAAACGATTTGTGAGGAGCTTAATCTGCCTTCAACATCAAGTACAGTAAAGAAGGCTTTCAGAGACTTGGTCTTAATCTCTTTCCACTCGGAAAAAGGCCAATCTTTAATACTAAGCATTGTCTCAAAAGGTAGGCAATTAAAGGATCTTTAAATTTTAAAATAAAAATAGTTCATCATGGTTTTATTTACGAAAAATCATCTCAATTGCTCGATAAAAAAACGGAAAAATAGGTTTTTCAATTATAAAAGCAATTTTAACTTGGTCTATTCCGATTGTAAATTGGCAGCCAGACTCTCAAACATGGACATGTTTGAAACCAAAAAAAATGCTCCCTACCGTGAACACAGCAGAGGATCAGTGATGGTTTGGGGGTTCTTTCAGCTACAGGCTCTACCCCGTTACACCAAATCAACGGATTTGTGGATCATTTTCAGAATGGAGAGATGTTAGAGTCGATAAATGGCTCCATAAAAGAAGAAAGAAATGCCTGTACATTGGCTCTTCCTGCAAGTTATGATGCCAAAAATTATTAAAAGCTCGTAAAACAGCAGTTCCGGGTAGACAATACTCCTGGCTTGGAATAGCCGGAACAATTTATCCGACCGAACCCGATTGAAAATTTGTGGGCAATCTTTAAGTGACAGGTAGAGAAGAAAAAGCACACCTCAGCAACTAACGTTCTTGTAGCTTTGAAAAATGACTATGAGCATATTCCTAGTTCTATTTTATTTAATTTGGCCGAGTCCAAGCCTCGTTGGTGCCAAGCAGTTTTCGAAAACAAAGGTTTCTGAGCAAAATATTAACTTTGAACATTCTGGCTTTACTTCATTTTTCAATTTTTAAATTTTTTGTATGTGTTTAAGATCATTATTTTCTATTGAAATTGCTTAACTGATATATGAACGATCTAGAAAAAATATTAAAACAATATTTTGTTCCAGTTTTGTGTTATAAAATTTTATTTGATGCAAATGAAAAAAAAATCCGGAATGTTTTTAGCAGCACTGTATGTTTTTTCATAAAAAAATATCATGTAGGTAATAAGAATTCCTCCTCGTTTTTTGTAATTTTATATTTTTTCGAAAAATGACAAAAAGTAAACAGTGAGACATTATTAAAAAGCAAACAGTGAGACATAGATTTTTAAAAAGCAAACAGTGAGACATAAATTTAAAAACATCTATTATTTTAGCATGACTTCAATATGATTTCGTAGTGTTTTTTCTTTCGTTTTTTTTGGCTTTTTTGTAATTTTTTTTGAAAAAATGGGTTAAAGTAACATAAATTAATTAATTATATACTTGTCAATTACCTAATTATTTGACGTTTTCCTGAAATTTGTTTCACCTAATCCTGTCTCACTGATCGCACCCCTCGCAAACAGTGAGACCTTTTGACTTTTTCTACATTTTAGTCCAATGTGATGCTCTCATTCATTCTTTAACTACAACTTTTTTTGCAACATTAAGATAAAACATGTCTTAAACTGACTTCAAAGTTTGGTTAGGCTATCTTGAAAACATTCTAAGATATACCAATTTAAAATAAAGGGTGTCTCACTGTCGCCACCTCTCCCCTACCTATGTAAGTTCTTAAATTTATTCCATTGCTTTCTATTAATCTTAAAATCCAATTATTTCTAGGTATATCGGTATTTATAATATTTCTCCTTAAAATAAAAATCAAATTTAGTTCAAATCACAAGATTACTTTCCAGACTATAAACCATTCTAATAATAGGTACACAACTCCTTTTTCTGTTTTGTTTTAGAAAAAACAAATATATTTTAATATTGAATACGTTGAACCATCGCGGCGGATGCATGGAAAAAAAAGTACTCATCAGTATCCGGATTTTATGGTGATAATAATTCGAAAACCATTTGAATGAATCAATAATTTACGACAGCCCAACCAAATGATTCAGATATATGTAGGTATAATAATTCATATCCATTTCATACTTTTATTTGCCAAATAGTGACAATGAATATGTTTTCAATTTTAAGGAATATACTATACAGTTAGTATTTGAAAAAGTGTAAAAAAAAAATGTATCATCCCATACTTAAAAAATATAGGCAGTAAACAAAATATTTTAACTCATGAAGAGTATTGTAGGTGAATGTCAAAAAAATAAATAAAATATAAAAATAAATAACTCCTATTCTGTGACAGATGTTAGTAATGGAATACCAATAGCGTAAGTGTTTCAATACTTCAAGAGTAGAGTATGCCTATACATAAAAAGTATCTTATAATAAAGAATTCAACCTTTGATAGAACAATTACCTTTTCCTGGTTAGCATTTTTGTTTGAGGGTGCAGTAAACTTTAAAATACTTAAAAGCGTTACTTTACACCTATACATACATATAAAGAATGTATTACATAGTACATACATACATGTGTAAGAACATAAGGCAAATATAAAACTTTAGAAGAACATAGTGAAATTCGAAATTCATTTTTGAAACTGTCAAGGATAATATTGAATTTAGGTTAGCAAAACAAACAGCTCTTAAACTTGAAGAACGGTAGAAAACTTCGTTCATATTAAAGGGAAATGCTATTAAACACATGAAATACCATCAGGAAATAAAATTTATTAGTTGAAAAGGATACAAGAAATGGCAGCAATCTTGTGCTAATCAATAGAAGGAAATTTTGATCACTTGCAAAATTGTATTATTAATTTTCAAAAAGATGATATTAGATTAAAAAAAAAAAAATAAAATGCACGACTGGGTTCGCAAGTTCTTGGTATTATGTTAAAGTTACACTTTTACCATAATACCTTTTTACTTAACAAAATTAGCGAAAATTAAAAAATTTTACTAATTTTTGTAATTAAGTAATTTCATAAATAGTTAAAAAAAAATAAAATCTGTTTTTGTAACTAATTAAACACCGTTTTAAATGTTTTTATTTGCAAAACCAAGTATGCCATTTGATTTCTTGCATAAAAGAAATTTTTAGAAAAATAAATTTGAAAATCGTTAGAGCCATTTTAAAAAAAATAATTTTTTATATATAAAAATGTTCTTACATTTTCCAAAAAAAAGTTGGTATGAAATTTTTAAGAAAATATTATTCAACACAAAAAAACGAAATTTCGATAAAATTCATCAACCCGTTTTCAAAAAATAAAATTTTGAAATATTTTTTAAACATCCAAAAACGTGTTTTTTTGAAAAAAATTAAGATTTTTTATACAGGGTGTTTCAGGATTAATGTGACAAAAAGCTGGAGCGTGTAGGTTGGGTCGAGACAAGAAAAAAATCATATGGAAGGGTTGGTCTATTTTCATCGAAATCCGTTTTGTTTTTTACGAGAAGAGTTTGATTTTTTAATTTTTTTCATGAAATTTTTATTGTTTGCAATAAATTATTTTTATACTATGTGAAAATTTAAGTATGGGTTTATTCAAAAATATTGAACTTTTTTAATGGCGTAATTTTTTTGTAAGCTTTTCATATAAAAAAATTTATATAATGAGAAAAGAAAAAAAAAGCTGTTTCTTAACTTTTTCTTATGACATTTTCACGAAAAATCATCGTCCGTAAACCGGCTTTACGGAAAACTACTTTTTTTTCAAAATTTTGATTTTGAAAATTAATTTGTCAAAAACTAGTCTGTTTAACAGCAATGTGGCAAAAAGGAACAGCACGTAACACGGTGTAACACTCAAAATATACGCGGGCGGAGACCTATCAGGTTTTATAGAGCTAGTCGCACTGAATACGAAACGGTATTTGAAAATCCCCTAACACCCCCAAAATCTAGAGTTACGGGCAAAAAACGGTTTTTTGGACCTTCACCCATTGAAAAAATTCTAGCTTCGACAATTTTTTACCCATTTTCAATTTTTTTTCAGTTTCTGATAGAAGATAAATATACCTTTTCAACAATGTATAAAACATGTAACTCGGTTAAACCACTTAGAATTTATAAGCTGTCAAAGTTCAAAAATTCCATTTTTTTCGTCATTTGCCCAACTTCGGCATCAATTTAAAGTATATGTTTTCAAAACAACATGCTACTTAAAAAATATATTCTGAAACTATATCTATTTCTCAATCAATCGAGGTATTTTTTATGAAAATCACTTCAAAATTGGCTTAGAAAAAAAAATTTTCGATTTCAACCCAAATACAGAAATTCGAACTTTTAGGTATAGAACAAAAATGTTGTTTCGGCACGTAGTAGGATAACTTGGGCGCCAGGATTTGATAACGGATTTTTGTAGAGGAGCTCAATACAAGCATTTTTTTCTTTGGGAGGGGGGTCTATCTCCCCCCGTTTAGGTGGGAGGGGCATTTTTCTAAAAAAAAATTATCAAAATAAAAAAAATTATTAAAAACAACGGCAACACTTACAGTAATAAATGATAGTGCCAAAGTTGCTAGAGAACTTGGCTGGGCACTACCGTGCCCCTTGATACCATTTAAAAAAGGAAAAATTGTACATTTGATTTTAATTTTTAAATCAATATAATATAACCAATAGTTTTTGAAATAATCGATTTCAAAGTTAAAAATAGGTGAACAAATTTTTTTTAAAACTCATTTTATACTATTTTTGTCCAGATTGTGAATTTTAGTAAAAAAATTACTCACACAGAAAACTGCCTCAATTGATTCCTTAAAGAACAGTGAAAACTATATGTTTCTGTGTCTTCTAGTTTTTGAGAAAGTTGAAAAATTATTTTATCAGATTTTTCTTTTTTCAAAATATTTTTTGTTTTTATTTGTTTTTATTTTCCAATTTTCTCAAAAGCTAGAAGACATAGAAACGGGATCGGTTCAAAATTCTGGCTTCAAAATTCTGCTTTTCAAAATTCTGCTTTTTCAGCGAAAATTCTGTTTTTCAAAATTATGCTTTTTTTCTATTCTGTTTTTCAAAATTCTGCTTTTTAAAATTCTGCTTTTCAAAATTCTGCCAGCACTATGTTTGAACAAAAAAATTCTGCTAATTCTGTTTTTTGTTTATAGTATATGCGCTGGCTAAAGAAAAATACACCTCATTAATGTAATTCAGCATTGGCACTTTCCTAAATTTTTTTATTTAAGTGTCGCAAATATTTTTTGAAATGCATATACTGACTTTCTTTCAAATAAAATATGTATACTAATTGGAACCGATGTTGTATATTCCTTTTCTTATTCAAATTTTTGAATATTCATCTTTATTTGATAAATTAATAAATTTTTAGTTATTTTCGGAAATGTTTAATATTAAAAACCTTTTCTTAATATTTCCAAATTTATTCATTTATAAAACAAAAATTAATTCGCATTTATAAAATGACAAATTATGTAGGTAAGTAATCAAATAAGCAGATAATTTTTCAAAAAGATGATTTTACAGATTTCTGCAAAAAAATTAAAAAATGGTTTGGAAAATGTTAAAAAGCGCGCGCTTTTTAACATTTTTAATTTTTTGCAGAATTTTGAAAAGCAGAATGAAAAGCAGAATTTTGAAAAACAGAATTTTGAAAAACAGAATTTTGAAAAGCAGAATTTTGAAAGCAGAATTTTGTAAAGCAGAATTTTGAAAGCAGAATTTTGACAAAAGAATTTTGACCCCGGCAGAATTTTGACCCCAACCCCATAGAAACATATAGTTTTCACTGTTCTTTAAGGAATCAATTGAGGCAGTTTTGTGCGAGTAATTTTTTTTACTAAAATTCACAGTCTGGACAAAAGTAGTATAAAATGAGTTTTTTTTTACCTATTTTTAACTTTGAAATGGGTAAAAAATTGTCGAAGCTAGAATTTTTTCAATGGGTTAAGGTCCAAAAAACCGTTTTTTGCCCGTAACTCCAGATTAGGGGATTTTCAAATACCGTTTCGTAATCAGTGCGACTAGCTCTACAAAACCTGATAGGTCTCCGCCCGCGTATATTTTGAAACCTCATTTTTGTAACACCGTGAATTTTTGGTTTAACGTTTGATTTTCAATTTTTTAGAAAATTGCTTCTGGCGGCTAAACGGGGGGAATAGGAATAGACAATAGACACCCCCGCCCCATACAATTTTTTTCTTGTCTTGACCCAACATATACGCTCTAGCTCTTTGGTACATTCCTCCTCAATCATCCCGTATAATCGTTCCTCTCAATGGTTACCAACCCAAAAACCACGTTTTATAGCTTTGGTTACAAACAGCTCTGGTCTTTCATAACTTCAACTTTGACGCTCCTAACTCTGGTATTCATAACTTAAATATTATATTTTATAAGTTCGGGTTTAAAATACTGTTTTTTTTGCGTAACTTTTTTCAATAATCAATTTTTATTTGTAGGCTTTATGTCAATTTATTTATGAATAATATATATTTCTCTTTACAGCGCCACGTCTCAAGGATTATTGTTATCCTCATCATCAAGCTCATATTTTATTTAAGGAATTTTTTATTTTGTATTGTGTCTATCCAAGTGAACAGTACCCAAGTGAAAAGATTAAAAGTCATACCATCCTAGCTTTAATAAGGTATTCAACCACAACCTACCAGGTCTTGTAAATTGGTTTGCTCATACGCAAACTAGTCAAGCTATGCATGTAATAGACATACCAATTGAAATTGAAAATAAATGGTTACACATCACACTCTCAAATTACAGTGTGGCAGTGGCGCAAAGAAAGAAGAAGGATCAAAGAGAAAACTTTTTCGTCAATATTGGTGAGAATTAAAATTAGAATGAATGGAAATAAAACACATATTATATACCTAGAAATAAACATATTATCATCTTCTTTAAAACCTTATACGTTATCGCGTTCTCACGGATAATGTCATGTGGACGATTTTGGTGTGGTCGGAATCGGAAACCAATCTCATAGCGAAAAAGACATGAATAATTAGTTATACAGGTGGGACGATATAAATTTGAGACGAATTCAGAGAGAATAAGATGCGGGATAAAAATCGATGATGTTAATAAATGAAATAAAATTTGCATATTTTAAACTTAAGTGTTCCGTTACGATGTCTTTTGGGGTGAGAGTCACTCATTTTATTGACTTTTGAATACAATTTTGTTGCAGTCTTTCTTTATTAATAATATCAAATATATTCAACTTGTCATTCTCAGTCCTCTAATGCTTTTGGGTGAATTACTCTTACATGAGCTTTTAAAGTTATATAAACAGAAGCTTCGTAAGACCATCGATGTTAACTTTTCATCAACAAGTGTCCTTGAATTAATATTAAATCAACCATAGGTACCTATAGTACCTACTTGTACTTTTGAGACGTTGATGTTTAATTAGCTTATAATACAGTACTAACAGAGAACAACCATTTTTAAAATTAAGGTTTTGTTTTATTTTCAACTGAAAATGGCTCAAAGCAAACATTTCGAAAATTTGTTACTGTCGGTTTGCACCTACTTACTTTCTTTCTTTTTATATACCTTGATGTATCCTTAGAATGTAAAAGTTTAAAAAGTTATTTGTTATTGTTTCTCAGATACTCCTATTATTTTTTTTTTTTTGACGTGATAACGTCTTATAAATCGATGAACCATGGCAGCCACCACAAAAAAGTGACGCCATTTTCTAACGTTACACTCTCGCACTTCCGCAGTGCGGCAAAAAATTTAAATTCAGAATTAAAAATAAACTATTAGAGATATAAAAATCTTCTATAGCTTATTTGAAAGATAATAACCTAAAACTTAATCCCAATGAAGGATTTTTAAAGATTCCGTCATTTAATAGGGTAAACAGGGGTAAAACGGAAAGATGAAATTTGGGCTAAAATCTAAACGCGAAGTTGTAGAGAATTGATTTTGCTATAGATATATGAGATTAATTTAAGAATAACTGCATTTGAGAAAAAATTCTAAAAAAATTTGAAACTAAGCTATAACGTTTTGTTTAAACGTTGCACACGTGTTAGGGCTATGACAAAATGATGATTATGGGTAGGGGAAATTTTTTTTGACAATTCTAAAGATGTCAGATGAAAGATGGGGGGAACAAAATTAGGCGTCTAATACGGATTTTTTTTAAATACACTGCATTTCTAAATATGATTTTTTGAAAAACACCTATTTTTTAGGGGTATTTTTGGGTAGTTTTTTATTTTTAGTTTTTTTTTTTTTGAGCGTTCAAAAAATCTCGAATTTATAGGACATGTAGGCCTGGGCTATCCGCATACATGTGCATACATATTCTAAAATGATTTTTGACTGAATAACAGGAAAAATAAGTTTAAAAAAAACAGGTTTTTTGAGCGTTTTTAACCGATTTTAATCGTTTTTGATTTTCATCTTTTTTTCTTTAACAGATAGAGAAATAAAGTATATGGAGGGTTGATAGAGTATAGCCAGGACTATATGCGTGCAATCATTTTTAAAAACACATTTTTGAGATAACGGTAAATTAAAATTCAACAGGTTATAACTTTTGATTTAGAGCACATAGAAATTTGATTAAACTTTATTGAGCATTCTGATACAATTACCTTTCATTTGGTATATTACACATAACGGTAGACTAACTACAAGCTACACAATGTTAAATCAAGAAACTTGCGAAAACACTCAAAACACCAGTGGAGATCTGTTGCCCTATGAACAGTCACCAGTGTGGGAAGTACCGTAATCTCAGTCTGGAAATTCGACATGGTTGACTTTAAAAAATTCTAACTTTTCTTGTAGGCAAATTGGAAATAAGATTGTTGTTTCACCTTTCACATGAAATAAGCTTTCACGTGTTATAAAAATGTTTATAGGTTGTCAATGAAAAAAATTGATTTTATAGCATAAGAACATAAAAATAAATGTTTTTCATGCTTTTTTTTTATGAAAATACATAGAGTTCAAAAAATTCTAGCTCTTTTTGTAGATGTCTCATACACCTGATATATATATATATATTGAGCTAAGACAATAAGCTTTCAGGTGGTATAAAATTTGTTAGGTTGTTAGGGAACAAAATGGCATTAATGACGTGAGAAGATAAAAATTCATGTTTTCTTTGCTTTTTTTGATGAAAATGATTGTTTTCAATAAATTATTTTTATACTCTTTGCGCATTATAAAAATTTAAAAATAAAAGAAGAAATACTTGGCTTTTAAATTGCATAATTTTTTTTGTAAGCTTTTAAAATAAAAAAAATTATTATAATGAGAAAATAAAAAAGGTATTTTTTTTTTACGCTTTTTCTTGTAAATTATGATTGTTTGAAAAAGTACATAAATTCTTCAATTGAATCATTTTAAACAAAACCACACAACCTGTTTTCTGACGACGTTATCACGTAAAATCATCGTCCGTAAACCGGCTTTACAGACAGCCTCGTTTTTAGAATTTTCCAGCTATGTGCATGTGCACGATAAGATTAAAAATTTGGAGTTAAATTTTTCAACCTGAGCGTTTGAAGAAATGTTTTATTCATATGCTCATGGATTAAGAGCATATTGGATTTTTTTATTGAGTTGATATAATACATGTATAAACTTATTTCGATAACAATATTCTTCTACTAAAAGCTACTTAGTATTGGATTCAAAAGTCTGACACTTTAGATAGTTGGGTTGACTGTTTAAATTTTAGTCATAAGTTGTGAAATATTCTCATAAGTATTAAGAATGTGAAAAAAATGTATTAATTGAAGCATCCAGTGCAAGAACCGGATTTTATTGAAAGATGAGAAAAAATTTGCTAAAAATTGATTTATTTTAAAAAGAAAGATAACGAAGATAAAACAAAAAGCACGATTGTAAACAAAATTAAAGTTTGTTAACTTTTGTTTGCAAACCATCATCGTTATGTTGATTTTGATTGAAATTTTTTTGACATGAAACCAAAATTAAAATGATTTCACCTAAATTTATAATCTTTTGTTTTTGGAGTTGTGTGGTTCTTGTACAATTTTTCATAAAAAATTAAAAAGACTTGAGCGTAGTTATAATTTTAAGAAGTATTTAGACATTAAGTCAACTGGATAACAATAATTTATTAAATATCATATCTTTAAAGAGACCAAACTTAAATTCCAAGATAATCACATCAAATTTAAGATTTAGAAAAACTTCAGAGTCGGAAGGTGATTTTTATAAATACAAAACGAAGCGGTATTTTTGTCTTTTAATTTCTGCATCAAAAAATATTTTTTCGTTAAAAAGTGGAACTATCTGATTCTTGTCCTGGGTGTTTAAATTGCAAAATTCGAGTTGTTCAATCCCTTGGACAATTGACCCTGATCGTCCAGTTACTTAGCTTATAAGGTTTGATGTTAAAATTGGTGTAATGAACGTTATGTAAGTTGGTACTGAAATTAAAAATTAGGGTTGCCCTATTTAAAAATTATCACATTAGTTTGATCCGATGAAGTAATATATAAATTTTCAAACAAACCATAGCCGCAAAGTGGCCCATTTAGACAAAAGTGCTTGCAATATTCATTTTTCGGGTGGGTCGATAATGAAAAACTTTTAGATCACTGGATTCACAAATGGTTGGAGCTCGAGTAATCGAAAAAAAATTTTCAATTTATGTTATTGGTGTGCCTTATAGAGCAAGTCAAAGTTAATAATTTTTTACTATGAAAAAAAAATCTGTTTTTTTATTTTTTTTTTCTTAGCTTTGAGTGTTAAAACTAGAAAGAGGGCTCCTAAAACTTTTTGATTTTTATTTTTTTTTCAAATGCTGTGTAAATATTTAAACCAAAAATTAAAAAAAAAATTAAAAAATTTATTTTTTAATTGTTTAATTTAATGTTTTTTGAAACACTGTTTTTTGCACACTTTTTCGACTTCAAATTGCATAGAAAAAAAGATTCCTACGTAATCAAACCAAGCTCAACTGATTCAAAATCCTTATATATTTCTTAATAAAAATCCAAAAGCTCAGCTGCGTCGTTTTGCATCCAACTGAGCTAGAGCGATTTGATTTGAAAAGGTCAGTCATTTTTTCGACATTTTTTTTTCATGTGTGAAAATAAAATCTTGGAAAATTAGAGTTCTTTGTTTTGTAAGTGGTGGATTTTAATAACATGATTTTTTATGAATATATTGGGACCAAGGAGATGGAAAAGAGAAGAAAACAAGCGATCCAAACGCGTTTTCGAGAAGAGCTTGGACTTGATGTGGATAAACCAAAAAAAGGCTATGGAAATACTAATAATAGAACCACTTCAAGGAGAACAATCAGATGCAACCGCTCGAATAACTGGAGTCAATGGAGAAGTTATTATGATGCTGAAAATAATACCTACTGAATGTTTTGAATTGCAGGGAAGTTGTGAATGCAGTTAAATTTGGAGAGTATACTAAGAAAACAGCAGAGCTTCTAAAAAAAATTAAATGTACTCTTCTATAAAGAAAAATAAAAAAAATGCATAAAAATAAAAAACAAAAAAAAAATACTTTTCTCCCCACTGTTTAACTCGAATTGGTTCCTTTCCTTTTTCCCCATTGTGTCACATAACTCAGATTACTTCAGAAATTGATTTTTGACGATTGTAATCAAAATACCATTATGTTTACAACCTTATCTAAAACTTCTTATTTTAACACCAAATTCTGAAACACCCTGTAAAGTTTTTTTTTTTAAACTCACAATTTTCATAGCCTTGAAAAATTTCCTTCAAGATAAAATAAAATTGTGGCGATGTCTTTATTTGTTTAGAAGATATTAATTTTGCAAGCAAAAAAGTCAAAACGGGCCACTGTGAGCCGCGACAAAAATTAATAAAATATTTTGAAGAATTGGTAACCTACAATCATGGTGACCTCAAAAAAATAAAAAATATGTTTGAACAAAAAAAAGAAAAACTAAAATATGCTCTGAAATATAGGTGAAACTTTCTTCTATTCAAAAATTAATTGGTGCAAACATAAAAATTTGAACAAGCACTTAGCAACCATACTCAATTGTTAAAAGTCACTGAGTTGTCAGCAAAAAAAATGGAGATAAGGGCTAAAAGATACATCAGTTTTAAGTTTAAAAAATCATCTTTTTTTCAAACAAAATATTTGTAGTGTTTTTTTTTTATGAATGCGGTTAAAATACTTGCATACATGTAACCTTGCATTCCTTAAATTGTTTTGATATTTTTAATGTTTCTTTATGATTAAACTAGAAAGATAAGCGAGATTTTACATATATATGTGACGATTTTTCCCTTGTCACATAGAAGCTCCCATTCTTAAAGTGGAAAACCTAATTTCATCATTTTCAGTAAACTTATCTTTCATTTATAACTAATTTTTGCCGCTTGGACTACAGTAACTTCCAAATAAACTTTTTTTGAAACCTTTAAGACTTCAAAGGGATATTTAATTTATTAAAAATGCAAAACTATAAAAATCTTAAAAATTTAGTAGGTACACCTGCAATTTTGTTCAACATTGGCATTGTAATTTAAATAAGCAATATAAAAATGTATGGGTTATATTAGTACGTTTTAAAGTTTCTCCAATATTTTTAATATTATATTTAAAATAACACTCTCATGGATTGAAAAAAAAAAAATATATACCATGTATTTGTCTCTTTTTTCGTATGTACCTACATAACATACCTAAACATACGTTACAGTAAAGCTAAAGAAATATCCCATGCAATCATAAAAAAGTCATCAAATTCTGATCTCCTTTCAAAAACCAAGGCAATTGCAATTGAAGTGCTGGACGCAATCATGAGTTTTGTATGCACTTATTCTTTGATATAGAATTGAGTAAGAGCCTTGCCTTTGTCTTATGGTTATTGATTTGAACGAATGTGTTTTTGAAATTGATTGCAACGTTCTTTTTTTTATTGGACCAATATGACAATTGAATCATTTATTTTCAAAACATGATAAGTCCATGATTTTAAATTTTTCAGGAAAAGAAAAAAACGTTATATTTTCTTTTGATTTATGTAGCAAAATTTATAAAAAATATATTCTGATGATAAACCCGGGACTTATCCTGTTTTTGATACTAAAAAAATATTTCGCGTAGCTGTAAAATCGGATATAGATGGAGTAAATACTTCATATTTTGAAGACAGACGTGGTTATCCTAGAGTAACAATTTAGTTGAAAAAACGAATTTTGAAAAAAAAAAATGGACTTATCATATTTTGAAAATAAATGATTCAATTATCTTGCATAATGCATAAGGTAAGAAGATAAAATTGTTGTAAGATATACGAATATGAAATTACCTACACAAAATCAATTTATTCATTTCTTTACAAGAAGAAGAAATTTACCTTATAACAAATCATGATTCTATAACTTAAGCTCAAAAAATTACAATATTAGCAAACCCGGCCAAACAGCTATGATTGTACCTAATAATCTTTTTTTCAAACCTTGTCGGTAATTAAAAAAAAAAACTTATAGGTTAACTATAGGTTAAAAATTGGTGCCGTTGTTGTTGAATTTCATAAATTAAAAGATACCAAAAGATTGTCTAGGTAAAGAATAAAATATAGGGGAATGAGGGACAATCTTCCATCTTGGGACAATTCTGAGCTTGAGGACAATTTTTTTTTTTAATCTTCATTCAATTTATTTGATTAAAATTTAACAAATAGTATAAACATCTACCTTTAAAAAAACGTGAATTTTAATACTGTATGTGTAGGTGTTTTCAGATCCTCGTTTTTTTTTTAGCTTGTAGTTTTTGATAGGAAGAACTCCTTTTGACAGCTTTTAAATACTATATTTATGATACTTTTTGCCTATGTTATAAATATTTCTAAACATGAAACCTGTGCCAGCATCAGAGTTGAATCAAATTACATATTTGATTTTAAAACCTTTTCCAAAATGATTTAATAAACATTTGAGTGCTTTGAATAAAAACCAGTGGAACATCTTAAGCATGCTTTTAAAGCAATAGATACTTTAAGTGTTCATATAAAACAAATCGGTGTGTCCTTCTTCTAGCCTTTCGAATTAGGACCATGCTGTTGACTATAGTCACTTGCACCTACAGACCTGGCCTACAGGCTACAGCTGTTTAATATAAAACTCATATAGTGCGCTTTTTCCTGGATTTGTTCGTATTCTCTATCGGGATTCATAAAAAAAAGTTTGCTAGGTTAAGGATTAAGGTTTCCCATAAAATAACAATTACATAAATCTCTCATGCAAATTTCTTTGCCCACGTTTAAAAAGTGATGATGTCCTTTAAAACTGTGAACTTTTGGGATGTCAAGAACTCTGTGCTCTTTGTACCAGTAGCCTCTTTTAAATAGCATTAATTGATGTTCTGGCTATAACAAGTTCTTAAACCTGCACACAACGTAGAGAGACGACAAATCTTGCCAACTTCGTTCTAGTTCGCACTATAAAGTTACTATGTAACAATCCTTTAAAACTGGCATCCTTTAGATGGATGTTCACTCCTCATGGCTACATGGACATAAACCTTACTTCCGGCAAGTTTGTTTGAAAGCTTCCTGTTTCCATAGTTAGTTTAAAATTTATGCATACAAGATAAAAAAAATTAACATATTTTTAAACGCAATACAATTGATATTAGAGTCTTAAGCTAACACCTGTGTGTTTTGGAGTCATTTTTTTTTTTTGTATAGAGAATTTGTCGCTGGATAGTACCTACTCCAAATATACCAGCGTACAATCGAATCGAAACCCCCCAAAAGAGTAAATGGGGTCGCCACTGCAGAAACACTTTACTCTTCAAGCTACAGAAAATTTTAAATTAGAAGTGAAAGATGACTAAAAGTAGTTTCCAAAAACCAAAGGTCTTCCTTCCATCCGCATCATAGGATGATTGGCTTGGTAAAGTGCATTTTGTGCATCTCTTCGAGCTAAAAGATAATATTGGTGTCAAATTAAAGGTTATAACATCTTCATTCAAAGTTTATAAGTTGACAGAAAAACCTCTAAAACTTATTGTTCTTAACCTTATGCGGAATTGAATTATGTATAGTTTTCTTGAGCGATTGTTGATAAAATTAGGAAATAAAAATGCATCCTTTTCGTTTTCAGTATTGTCAATATTGCAATTAAATGGCGGAAATGGCTATGGAGTTAAATGGTGAATTAAGTATCAAACAATAAAGTCTTATTTTTTTTTTAATCAGAAGACTTCCGAGTAAAATTTGAATTTTGAATTTGCATTTTTTGTATTATTAGTGCAACATTAAAACCGCCTCTAACTTAACTTTTTTGTATCGTGGAAGAAAAAAAATTTCACACAAAAATCCATCCAAGATCAAGATACCAATCATTTTATGTTATCACCCAAATCCACATAATTGCTACATTTAGCCTCAAATAGCAAATCTAACTTATTTCGCATGATCTTACTGTATTTTTAGATGCTCTCAACTAAAACCAAGTCAATCTAACTTCCCTGAAAATAGTGTTGAATATATAAAAAAAAAAAAACACTTTATAATAAATTTGAAATTCACAATCGTCATAGGGGAGGTTTTTTTTTTTTTTTGTGAAAACAATTTTATATTTTTGTCGTTTTTAATATTTGTCATCTACGATTGATGCCCTTTCAAGCCATATATTATGCATGTCTCATTTTACTCGATATGCTGGATTTTTTCTTCATATATTTTTGGAGTTTTCCTTTGCCGGACTTTTTTTTTACAATTTCGAATGTTTTCTTGAGAGCTTTTTTTTTACATTTTTAGATTTATGTTTAGAAACTCAAAAAATCTAAATTCGAAAGTATGCACTGGCACTCAAACAAAATAACACTAGATTTTCTTTCTCTTTTATATGACTAAACTATAACTCAAAAATACTATGATCCTGAACTTTGCAGACAATTTGTCTGCTGAGGTTTGGACAGCCACCAAAGCCGCAAAACTGGTCTGATTTTGAAAAATTAAACGGCATTCGCTTCGTTAAATAAAAATCTACTGGCGATATTTTTTAGTTTTTTTTTATTTGTCTTAGCAAAAAAGTTATGGCCAAAAAACGAAAAAAACACCAAAAAATTTATTTAAAAATTTTTGGACTTTCGTCACCACTGTAATAATGGACCCATTTTCATAAAATAAACGCCATTCGCTTCGTTAAATAAACATCTAGGGGTGATATTTTTTAGTTTTTTTTAATTTGTGTTAACAAAAAAGTTATGGCCAAAAAACACAAAAAAACACCAAAAAATTAATTTAAAAATTTTTTGACCTTCATCACCACTGTAATAATGGACCCATTTTCATAAAATAAACGCCATTCGCTTCGTTAAATACAAATCTAGGGGCGATTTTTTTTAGTTTTTTTTTATTTGTCTTAACAAAAAAGTTATGACCAAAAAACACAAAAAACACCAAAAAATTAATTTAAACATTTTTGGACCTTCATCACCACTGTAATAATGGACCCATTTTCATAAAATAAACGCCATTCGCTTCGTTAAATACAAATCTAGGGGCGATGTTTTTTAATTTTTTTTTATTTGTCTTAACAAAAAAGTTATGGCCAAAAAACACAAAAAACACCAAAAAATTAATTTAAACATTTTTGGACTTTCATCACCACTGTAGTAATGGACCCATTTTCATAAAATAAACGCCATTCGCTTCGTTAAATACAAATCTAGGGGCGATATTTTTTTGTTTTTTTTTATTTGTCTTAAAAAAAAAGTTATGGCCAAAAAACACAAAACAGTGGTGACGAAAGTCCAAAAATTTTTAAATTAATTTTTTGGTGGGTTTTGTGTTTTTAGGCCATAACTTTTTTGTTAAGACAAATAAAAAAAAACTAAAAAACATCGCCCCTAGATTTGTATTTAACGAAGCGAATGGCGTTTATTTTATGAAAATGGGTCCATTATTACAGTGGTGACGAATATCCAAAAATTTTTAAATTAATTTTTTGGTGTTTTTTGCGTTTTTTTGGCCATAACTTTTTTGTTAAGACAAATAAAAAAAAACTAAAAAATATCGCCCCTAGATTTTTATTTAACAAAGCGAATGGCGTTTATTTTATGAAAATGGGTCCATTATTACAGTGGTGACGGAAGTCCAAAAAATTTTAAATTAATTTTTTGGTGGGTTTTGTGTTTTTTGGCCATAACTTTTTTGTTAAGACAAATAAAAAAAAAACTAAAAAATGTCGCCCCTAGATTTGTATTTAACGAAGCGAATGGCGTCTATTTTATGAAAATGAGTCCATTATTACAGTGGTGATGAAAGTCCAAAAATTTTTAAATTAATTTTTTGGTGGGTTTTGTGTTTTTGGCCATAACTTTTTTGTTAAGACAAATAAAAAAAAAAAACTAAAAATATCGCCCCTAGATTTTTATTTAACGAAGCGAATGGCGTTTATTTTATGAAAATGGGTCCATTATTACAGTGGTGACGAAAGTCCAAACATTTTTAAATTAATTTTTTGGTGTTTTTTGCGTTTTTTTGGCCATAACTTTTTTGTTAAGACAAATAAAAAAAAAACTAAAAAATATCGCCCCTAGATTTTTATTTAACGAAGCGAATGCCGTTTAATTTTTCAAAATCAGACCAGTTTTGCGACTTTAGTGGCTGCCAAAACCTCAGCAGACTAATTGTCTGCAAAGTTCAGGATCATAAAATACTCTATGTTTCCTTTGATTTACAAAATTATTTATTGAAAATGGCGAAAATAGTGTGTTTCACTTTTAATAACATAAATGGAACTACACATGGGTTTCGTGCGATTTTACTTTTAAGAACGTTCACTTGTAATCTTGAAAAAATGGAATAATTTTTGGTTTGTATATTTTTAATTAACATAAAATGCCTTGGTACAGTCCGAAAATTTTACATTGACACAGCAAATAGCTTCGAATAAATCAGCGTATTTGAAAAGACGCCTTAACTTAGTAAAAGTGGATCCCAAAACTTTTAACGCGTTTTTCTCAAAACAGTGTTTTGAAAGTGGGTGATCTGCTCGAAATTTTCACACTCTCTTCTCAGATACCTACTTTTATCAGGAGGTAATGAAGGATTAAGGTTTTTGACAATCATAAAAAAAAAAACAACAACAAAATTATTGTCAAAAATCTTATTCCTCCACTTTAAAGTGTAAATTTTCTTAAAAAAAAATTTTTATTGGAGAAACCGCCATCTTGTCAAAAATTAAACTTTTGACTATTCGATCAATCATTACCTGTATTCCTCTATCCTTAAAATTAATCTTTTGTTCTTTTTTTTTATTTCAAATAATTTGGATCAGAGATACGAGTATACTACTTTTTGTGGAGGTTTTCTAGGAGATCTACTACGAAACAACGGAACCCAATTTTACATTCGCTACCTATATGAACATTATTTTATTAATTTGTTTGAATAAAAAAAAACATGTTTTTTTTCGGGCTTACAAGCTTCTTAGACAAGCTAAATTTCAGATTCGTTCAAAATACATATTCGAGTATTTGGTAAAATCACAGTTACTGGAATCATTTTCGAAAATTGTTTTCTTTTCGGAACTTTCTTAGATCATATTGGCAGTAGAGACAAAGCCGTCGGTCGTTCAAACCTTTTCCCCGAGAAGAGAGTACCTAATATATTTTTTATTATTATCAAACTTCTGCATCCTTTCAAATTTTCCTTGATTTTTAGGAGAAAAAATTTCTTTGAATTTCCATATCACTGGTATCATTTTTGAATCTTCAGATACCTATTCAATTCCAAGACCATTCAATTTTTCTAAAAAAAAAACACTGGTCAATAAAATTGAATATTTTGTTTTGACTATACAATTTTAATCATTCGTTTTCCAAAGGATTTGAATTGGTATGCAAATTTTAATTTTAAATGAAAGAATAAAAAAACGGTAATTTGGCATTAATTGAATTTTGTTTGGGCAAAATTTGTAACAGCATCTTGCAATATCCTTTTTTCCCCCCTTTGGCAGTATTTTTAACCTTTTCAAAGATTTCTATACTAAACGAATTTGTTTCATCTTGTGAGAGGAGTTTTCAATAAGATTGTAACTATTAATACCTTGATTATGTAATGTAGGGAAAAGATTTATTAATTTAAGACGTTTTGACAAAATGAAGCGAAAAATATTTTTACTTGCAGAATAGTTTGTGCGATGTTTAAATTAAATTTCAAAACCGTGATATGTATATGATAGAAACTTTTTGAGTTACGACTGTAGCTCGAGTTATTTCCTTGCAAAAACTGATGGTAAAATGTGAAAACATACAGTATTTACAATGTCTACTGCAGTCTTCATACAGAACGATAAATAAATTTACAGAATTTCATGACTTGTTAGTGTCAACTTATGGACAAAAAGAGTATTTTACTATGGTTATATTTTATATAATATTCAAACGTTTTTTTTTTTGTGTTTTGTTTTGTTTCCGTTGAGGATACAAAATCTGAAATGTATGAAAATTTAGATACATTTTTAAAATTATTATAAGATGTCACTCTCTTTTCTGTATTCAAATTTTTTTAAAGATTTGTTTTTTAACTCAATACAAAATTTAGGTCTCCTATGGTTTTTTGACAACAAAATTGCAGAATATACTAGAATTTTTAGTTTTTTTTTTAATAAAACAGCAATTTTTTAAATTATTAAAATAAACACTCACCTTGAAATTTAACACAGAACTTTTTTTTTAATTTTCCCTGTTCACTTTTTTATAAAATTTAACTTTCACAAAAAATTCAAAAACTTTTTCTCAATAATTTTACTTTTTATATATTTTCAAAATTATTATAAGCACTTATTATATGTTTTTTTTTGTTAAGTAAATAAACTAACTTTAACTTTATTCAAGCACTTTTTATTCCTGGTCCGTTTTATTATTTTATTTTGGAGATGTTGATATGCCGGTTACAATGCAACAACTGACTGTTGGAGCCAAATGTACACGAGATAAATATGGCACAAAATGCTGCAATTTTATATTTGAAAACCTATGCTTTTTTTTTAGATAACCGTCTTCGTTAGGTTTTGTTTTGGTGCTTTACAATTTTACATCCTTAAATCTCACTGTATAGTAACATTAGATATGAATGAGTTCTGTCTTGCGCAGTACAATATAACAAATTGACTCAACATAGAACTTTTCATTGAAGATTCATAAATTTACTACTGGCATTCTGGCAGGATGTATTTATGCGTTATTGATGATTTTTTTGAATTTGCACAAAATACACCTGTTGCGATGAAGGAGGTGTTATAATATAGACGTTTAAATAAATATTTGAATATTGAAAACTTAACGAAACGAAGATTGGAAATGAAATAAATGATAAATTTCTTTTGGATTTTATGTAACGTCAAAGTAAATTTATGTGAGCGTATGGCGTATGAGTGTTTTTTTTTTAATTTTGTTAGCTTCAGCAAATTTGTGTTTTTTTTTTTTTAATTTTATTTTTGTAATTTTTATTTACCTAGGTACCTGTATTATAAAATTTTGATACATTGAATTATTTTTAATCGACATACAAAAAAATAAAATGCACGACTGGGGTCGCACGAACTTGCTCTTAGAGTTAAAGTTGCTTAAATTTTTAAGAATTTTTATATAAAAATTTGGAAAAAAAAATAAAATTCGTTTTAAAAAAAAAATAAAATAATATCTGAAATTAAATTGCCCTCCAAAACAAGTATGCAGTTTTGATTGATATATTAACATGCATTTTTAGAAAAAAATTTAATTTTAAAAAACTAATTTTTTATAAATAATTTTTTGGAAAAAAAGTTTAAAAATAAAATTGGTATGCCATTTTGTAGAAATCACTAATCAACATCTAAAAACAAAATTTCAAAAAAATTAAATGTCCCGTTTTCGAAAATTTGATTTTTCAAAAAAAAATTTTCAAAATTTTTTTAAAAATCCAAAAATTATTTTTTTCAAAATTTTATTTTTGGCTTATATTTAAATTATATAAATGCTTCTTCACAAAAAGTTTCGTTGAAATCGAATAAGCAGTTTTGGAGATAATCGGATTTGAAAAAAACGGTTCTATGGCAGGTACCGTTAATAATGATTTTCAAAAAAAATTTTTTTCATTAGAAGATAGACCTTAACTTTAAACTAACATTTGAATTATTTAAACAAAATCGTTAGAGCCGTTTTTGAGATATTTCAATTTTACTAAAATCGGTATATGACAAGTACCGTTATTTTTGGTCCAAAAAAATTAATTCCAAAAACCCCTCTGGAGAGTCGCCAAATAACGCTGCATACCAGGTTTGACATCAATCGGTCCATCCGTTTAGGCTGTAGCTCCTTATACAGACAGACAGACAGACTGACAGACTGACAGACTGACAGACTGACAGACTGACAGACTGACAGACTGACAGACTGACAGACTGACAGACTGACAGACTGACAGACTGACAGACTGACAGACTGACAGACTGACAGACTGACAGACTGACAGACTGACAGACTGACAGACTGACAGACTGACAGACTGACAGACTGACAGACTGACAGACTGACAGACTGACAGACTGACAGACTGACAGACTGACAGACTGACAGACTGACAGACTGACAGACTGACAGACTGACAGACTGACAGACTGACAGACTGACAGACTGACAGACTGACAGACTGACAGACTGACAGACTGACAGACTGACAGACTGACAGACTGACAGACTGACAGACTGACAGACTGACAGACTGACAGACTGACAGACTGACAGACTGACAGACTGACAGACTGACAGACTGACAGACTGACAGACTGACAGACTGACAGACTGACAGACTGACAGACTGACAGACTGACAGACTGACAGACTGACAGACTGACAGACTGACAGACTGACAGACTGACAGACTGACAGACTGACAGACTGACAGACTGACAGACTGACAGACTGACAGACTGACAGACTGACAGACTGACAGACTGACAGACAGACAGACAGACGGACTTCCGGGACCCACTTTTTTGGCATTGTCTACCATCGTAATGTCATGGAAAAATGTTATCTCAACTTTATTTTTTTTTACGAATGCATAACTTGATATATAGTACCTATATCGCAAGTAAAAAGTGGGGGTTTGAGCAAAAAAATGAGAGCAAGGAATAGATTTGTTTTAAATATTTTGCTTACTATTGAGAGTTCCAAAAATATAATAAAAGTTTAAATCGAATCAAATTTTTGGCTTTTCTTTAAAATATCATTTTCATTATTAGGCTATTGATTATGTCGAAAAAAACAGGGTAATAAGGAACTAAGACGTTCACGGGTTTTTATTGTAGGAATCGTTCAATGGATTATAAAAGAAGATAAAACCGCGGAGTGCTATTAAATGAGAGGGTGGAAACTGAAGATAGGGGTGCAAAAGCCCCCTTTTTGGTTTTTTCAATATACCTCGTAAACCAAGCAAAATTTTGATATATTCCACATACAACTTTTTGTAGAGAATTAAATTTCCAATTGGAATAATGTTTTTTAAAAATTAAAAAAAAAATTTCCGTACCAAAATAGTCGAAACAATCATAAAAAAAATATCAAAAAAATCGATTTTTTGAGTTTTTTTGCTTTTTTAGTTGTACATTTTTTTTTGGGTTGAGATAGACATAAACATTGCTCCAAAGAAAAAAAGAAGATTAAATTTCCTTCAAAATGCTGTACTCACTAAATTTTTTCATTGAAAATTGACCGAAGTATGGCCATTTTAATCTATCTTTTTTTCGCATTTTTAGTTTTACTTTAAACAGAAACATTTGAGGGGAAAGTACGATTACTTAAGCACCAAGAACTGATAATGAGATTCTGTAGAGGGGTTAAATACAACTATTGTTTACTATGGGAGGGGGGGTCAATGTCCCCCCGTTTTGGCGGGAGGGGCAATTTTCTAAAAAAATACTTAAAATTAAAAAAAATTATTAAAAAACAACGGCAACACTTACAGTTTTGATTGATACTTTTTTCAAAAGCTAGAATTATAAACTTAATATTAATTTTAAAATGAAGTTATTTTAATCAATTGTTTTTGAAATAAACGAGTGATTCCGATAAAGAAAGTATTTTGTCTATTTTTCAATTTTCTCAAAAAGTAGAAGGCATAGGAACATTATGATTTTCATGATTTGATAAGAAATCAATTAAGGCAGTTTACTTTGTCGTATTGAAGTCCACAGTCTTTGTGAAAATTGTACTATTTTGCTTTTTAAACATTTTTTTACAAGTTTTGACTTTGAAATCGGGTATTTCAAAAAGAATTGATTAAAACAACTTCATTTTTAAATTAATATTAAGTTTATAATTTTAGCTTTTGAAAAAAGTATCAATCAAAACTTTAAGTGTTGCCGTTATTTTTTAATAATTTTTTTTAATTTTAAGTATTTTTTTAGAAAACTGCCCCTCCCTCTAAAACGGGGGGACATTGATCCCCCCTCCCATAGTAAACAATAGTTGTATTTAACCCCTCTACAGAATCTCATTATCAGTTCTTGGTGCTTAAGTAATCGTACTTTCCCCTCAAATGTTTCTGTTTTACTAAAGTAAAACTAAAAATGCGAAAAAAAAAAGATAGATTAAAATGGCCATACTTCGGTCAATGAAAAAATTTAGTGAGTACAGCATTTTGAAGGAAATTTAATCTTCTTTTTTTCTTTGCAGCAATGTTTATGTCTATCTCAACCCAAAAAAAATGTACAACTAAAAAAGCAAAAAAACTCAAAAAATCGATTTTTTTGATATTTTTTTTATGATTGTTTCGACTATTTTGGTATGGAAATTTTTTTTTTCAATTTTTATAAAACATTATTCCAATAGGAAATTTAATTTTCTACAAAAAGTTGTATGTGGAATTTATCAAAATTTTGCTTGGTTTACGAGGTATATTGAAAAAACCAAAAAGGGGGCTTTTGCACCCCTATCTTCAGTTTCCACCCTCTCATTTAATAGCAATCCGCGGTTTTATCTTCTTTTATAACCCATTGAACGATTCCTGCAATAAAAACCAGTGAACGTCTTAGTTCCTTTCTAAACTACATAATCAATAGCCTATATGATGAATTCAAGTATTCAGATTGTTTATAAATAATTAAAACCTATTTTAACTAATAGTCAAAATCGATGACGGCAACTTTAGCAAGTTTTTAGTCGTAACTCCCATCGTAGTCGACAAGACAGTCATTACCATAACGAATGGGCTTTTATTTTGAGGCAGATGTTCCCACACAAATTATTGATAAAGATTATCCACAGCTTTTGCAAGAATTGGATACCTCAATGTCAAATTTTTCGAAAAGCCATTGTCCTGGTCTATCTCAAGATGAAGTAACCTCAAGAATTAAAGCCACTTTCGAGTTATACCAATGTTAGATAAGATGATCAATTTCATTATAAAATTATCTTCAATGAAGAAGGGTATTATTGGAAAAATAACTCTGTCAACAAAGAGATTATACATTTAGATGAAATCCCTCGAATGGTTTACATGTCATTGACGGTGGTGTTTTTATTTTCGTTGAAGACAATGAGTCAGGGATAAAGTTAATGGAGATGACAGAAACATTTTGCAACGTTTTTTTGAAGCACATAATACTTCTTTTGCGGTGTTGTTGGAGCAAAAATTATTTTTTGATAAGAAATGTCAAAGTGATTATCGAACTTACAAAGACAAAAGCCCTTTGTCATAACAAATAACTCAGTTACACTTGAAATCGCTCTATTCCGAAAACGGTTGATTTTACAGAAAAATGCATAAGGCAATATTTGTAGATAATTTTATGACGAACAATTTTTCTATAGACCCCTATTTACCTACGAACAACGTCGCGAGATATATGCGAAAAACTGATTTTCGTGACCTTTTGACCTCTATAACTTCTAACGCCGGCACGATATCAATGTCGATTTTTCACATCTTCATAACAAAGTCGTAACGAAGGTGTATACCAAAATTCAGCCCAGTAGGATTTTTTCCGCAGACTGGGGTTAAATATGCCTAAAATTACTGGATTCGACACTTTTTGTGCACTTAATTTGGAAGTCTATACAATGTGTGAGAGTAAGGAGAAAATTCTCGCAGAAGAGAGTAAAACTGCTTAACTGTAGAAGAGCCTGGGACAAGTTTAAGACCATTCATATTCACATTTTTATATTTTACGTTGGATTTGATAAAAAAAAAATAACACTTTTTTATGCAAAACACATCAGGTAACCGCGTTTCATTTCAATAATCAACAATATTTGATTTTTTTTATATGTATTTGCGAAATCAACCTTTCGTTTGACTCATTTTTCTGTTCGAAGAAATTTTTGGGACTTAATTTTTTAGAGTGATGAAATTTTTTACTCTCTCGCTCCCTTCTACAAAAAATAGCACAATTTTGTTGGAGATTGGAAACACAGTCAGACCAAAACTAACCCAATTTGACTAAATAATTCAGTAAATGGGGTAAAATCTGAAAAAAAGTCGTGACGTCAGCTAAGTTTGGATGCAGCGTTGAAGAGAGGATTGTTCTGAGTATAAATGTACAATTTCCTTAGTATTCGAAATACAGCATTAGGACTCCCAAACCTTTTTAACGCTCTGTGACAAATTTTGAAAGATAATACAAATTTTGTTTAAAAAAACTACATTTTTAACATTTTTCTAAAACTGAAAATTAAGGAAGCTACCAACTTCCAATGATAGGCAATTGGCAGACGATTAATATCCTTCAAATTTCAAAATGTATAGATATACCACTGCTTCCCCATACTATAGTTAATACTAATATGGCAAAATGTTCAGAACATATAATTTTAAGCTTTTGTTACTGATTTAATGGCATATTTTTTTATTGCTATTTTTTATTTCGAAGTCTTTTAACTTGATGAATCCTTAATCTTTAAATTACAAGACTTGATAGTTTAATCCATTTTTTTAGCATAAAACCGCAAAAAGCTTGGTGTGAGAAAATCATTAATTCTAACCATTCTACTGCTTTGCCCCCTGACTGCAACAAATTAACAAATTAAATTGACAGAAACAAACTTATTACTTTGATCTTAGTTTCAATTGAACTGATAAATTTTTAATCATATTCAAAGTCTCTCCACTTTATATAAATTTCGTGAAATTTATTTCTTCTCTTCTCTTAAAGAATCCACATTTTTATAGTTTTGCCAAAAAATAATAACACAACTATATGCAATGAATTATAGCCTTGAAGTTCCTAAAAATTCTGAATTCAATTCGAGATAAGTTATAAATATGCTTTTTGATAGACCTACTTTGTGAGATAGGAAAATTGACATCATATCCTTAACCTTAAAGCTATTATTTAAGGAACGTCAGCTGGTGTTTATGTTACAAAAAACAATACTGCCACATTTTGGGTTTCTCTTTATTTACATTTGAACTTCTTTGTAAATATTTGAGTATTCATAGTGGTCGCATACACATGCTATATTTTTCACTAAGCCGTGTGATGTGGTTTGAAATAAGAAAACTTTAATTATTAATAAGTTCCATTTAATAAATTTTATCCCGTATAGCGCTCTTAAGCATTGCCACGATTGTGATAAGACTGTCATTTTAACTACATACATAATGTATTAAGATATATTTACTGGCCAAAATTTAACAAGTTTGGGACACCCTGTATATAACAATGTTCTAATATTTAAAAAAAAAATTGGAATGTCATTTTAAAGAAAATGTTAAACAAAATTAAAAAAAAAAAAAAACAAAAACAAACTTCCAAAAAATTCACTAACCCGTTTTCATAAAAAAAAAAATGTAATATTTTTAAGAATTTCAAAAATTAATTTATTGAAAATCAGTTGAATCGTTTACGACTAAGTCAGAAATAAAGAAAAAGGTTCCGTCAATTTAACGGTTCAAAAAATATTTTGTTTACTTTAAAAATTTGACCTTATTTGCTACAGTACAAACAAAACATTCCGTTAAAATCATTAGAACCGTTTTTGAGAAAAGTTTGAAACCATGGTTTATTTGCGTAACTTTTATTTTCGTTTTCCTGTCCTTAGTTTAAAAATTAATGAAGCATTCATTTTTATTCACCTCAAACAAAAAAAATAGTGCGCATACACCGCAATGACCTTTTTAATTTATAATTTAGAAAAAGTAAATCTACAGGTGTGGGCACTGGCGCCTCAAATGTTTTTTATTTGACTTATAATTCTTACTTGACTGAATGAACATGAAGTCCAGTTTTTTTTTACCGCTGTTTTTAAACCACAAAATACAAATATTTTTTCAAGTGTAAAAATCATTGATTTTTTGATTTGCCATATAAGCACCTAGAAAAGCTACATACTCGAGGATGCACTCGTTCTGAAATCCAATAAAATGGTTTGAATCGTTTCCACTCAATTTTTTTGTGCAAAATTTTAAAATGTTTAAAATTTGAATTGATTTTTTTTTTTGGCAAACGAATTAAAATTGAAAATTATAATTATGAAGACGACGCCGAAGAAGATGATGATAATAAATCAATTAATCGCTTTAATATTTATATGTATTAATTAATTCCAATTTCAGAAAACAATTAATTCTTGATTTAAAAAAAAAACACACTGATTGAGTTTTTATTTGGCAGTTGAATATTCATGTATTAGTACTTCTTGAGTGGACTCTTATTTGAAAACGAGAAGAGAATTTTTCTTCTCAGAATCGTTCTAACTGTCATTTTCATGCCAATAAAATTGTTTCAGAAGGTTTCTGAATACTTCCGGACGCTTCTGGACGTCCAATCGAAAACGACTTTAGTATAATCTATTCAAACTTTTTTCAAAAGTAACAACAAATATTAAATGGTATGTGAGGTGATTTCTTTTTCAGTACATGAATAGTACTTTTTTACTACTTTCTCAACTACTAACCATGGTAGTTCCAACAAATTCCATAGCTTTTTTTCGTTATCCCACCTTTAGTTGAAAAATAATGACAACAAAACTTTTTTCAAATTACACAACCTCTTAAAAATCAAAATTTTGTTTTTTAAGAGGTTGGTAGTTTGAAAAGTTCTAAAAAAATTAATTCGATAGAATCAGCTGCACAATCTCCAAAAACTGCTACATACCAAGTTTGAAGACAATTGGTCCATCCGTTTAGGCTATAGCTTCTTTAACTGACAAAGATTCGAGTTCGGTTCCTGTCGGGGCCTATTTTTTTTTTTTTTATTTTAACGAAACAAATTCCATTTCATTCAGAAAAAATAAAAAACATTCTATATTTTTTTTTTGTGAAACCAAAATAATTTCTTAAGCACCTTTATTGAAAGGAAAATATCGAAAGAGTTAAAGTCAAGTATTTTTCTGTAAACAAAACAAAAACGGAAAAAAAAAGTTCAAAGAAATCATTTTCGTCTATTTTTTCGTTAATAATAATTTATATGCAAATTCTTAGCCGGCACTCTATTTCCATAATTTTTATTGGTTTCGGGATGCACATGTAGCTTGAAGCTATTATTGCCCTGGTTAGTTCCGTCTTTATCGACATCATAATATTCATCCTCATCATAGTCATAACGCCAACTTTAGACTTTTGTTGTTGTTGTTGTTGTTGTTTTATGTAAATAGCTTGTTGCTGAATGGCACCATTAAAACCTTTAAAATTGTTATCCTTATTATTGTTTCATGTCAATAGTTAAGAGTTAAGAAATTTTTATTTATAAATAGAGTATTTTATTCTTCAGATTGTATCTTTTGTATATTGTTTCCCCTAAAGGAAGAACTTTTATTTTAAACTCTAAAATGTTTTGCTTCTTAAATTGTTGTGGGTCGAGAACTAGTATGTTGAAAGCTCACAGCCACCTACGTCTTTTTATTATTTCCACGCCCTTTCAGCAAAGTAATGATAAAGGATATGAGAAATTTCAATAGTATTTGGGAAATACAACTATTTCATTGGTTGATTTAAGGTAGGCATTACTCTTTCAAAAGAAAAAGGTGTCTAATTTTTTTTTCGGTTAACTGTAGCTCCATTGAATCATTTTAAAAAATTGTTTCAAATGTCATTTGAATCGGTATCAATTCATCATAATACCAAGTCATGAAATGAAAAAGTTGATGGTAACATTTTTATAAATTATATCAACTCACTCAGTTTATTCATTTTGTTATTGACACGATAATAAGGACTACCCTTTCTCTTCTTCTTATCTTATCGAGAATTTAATTATTTTTATGAGTGGAAAATGTTTAAGTCCATCAGAAGTGCTTTGAAAACGATTTTCCTAGTTTTAATAAATTGGATTTATCGCCTGGCATTATCTTTTGATGCGATTTGGTTTTTATTAATAGAAAAGATCACGATATAGTAGGTATATGTTTGCTTTATTTCGCATCACAGTTGTTTCAATTAAATATTATAAAAATGATTAAGATAATGCTGATAAACCGTGAAATTTACACATAAGTTTAATGAACAGACCTTTTCTAATTCAGGAGGGTTCTAATGTTGATGATCAAGAGGTTATTATTGTTCTTCAAATATGGTAATAAATTAAGTTGATATAAAAATTTAGAATTTTAATTAGTTTTAGAATGTTGAAAATACCATCCGATTCGTTCAAAACACTAGTCCTCCAACACATGCCTCCCCCCCCCCCCCCCACTCCATTTTGTTCAATTATTGAGTGGAATTTCGATAATGGTGTGTTAATATTTAGGCCAAAGTTGTAATTCACGAAATGGTAACGGAGTTACGAATAACAGAGTTACGCGCGACAGAGTTACGGCCGTCAAAGTTACGCGAGACCGAAGTTACGAAAAACTAGAGTTACGAATTCTAAAGTTATGTTAAGCTATGACAAGTGATTTTTGGGTTGGCAACAATTGCGAGGAACGATATGGAATTATGGAAACATAAATAAGAGAATATCGATACGTAGGTGCAATATTAGTTGGACAAATAAGAAGTTAATTTCAGTTATGTCCCCCAAACTTACATAAGTATACTAATGTTTTTTTTTTCTATTTCAATGTTTTTGCGATCTTCTCACAAAAACAAAACCATATATGTATATCTATACCTATCCAATCAAAATTTTACAAGATTAAATAACACCGATTTTCGCTTTACTCATTTAGTTCTGACCAATGAGAAAAATGTTAATCTCTTGTTTGTATTTCCATAATTCCATATCGTTCCTCGCAATTGTTGCCAACCCAAAAATCACATGTCATAGCTTATCATAACTTTAGAATTCGTAACTTTGACGCTCGTAACTCTGTCGCCCGTAACTCTGGTATTCGTAACTTCGTCGGTTTCCCGTAATTCACATTGTTTGTTTGCAAGTTGTCCACATACACTGTGGCGTATACTTGCTTTTTTTTTTAAACCGCATTTATGCAAAAGTAGGGAAGACGGTTGATGAAGCTAGACAAATGAAAAAACTTTGGCTTACTGTACCAGCCGAATCCTTCGACCGATCTTAAGATTTCTTTCGGTTTTTGTAGCTTCAAATATTCCCTTCACCCAGTAGATAAATAAGTTTTGGATTTCAATCCCACGCGAAATATGAATATCGCAACGACTTTTGAAAAGTTGACGCACTTGAATACGTCTTTGAATACCAGCAAAATGTCAAATTTTTCTATAATAGTGCCTTGCGTGTTTTGAGATAAAACATGTTTTGAAATTAGTCAATAATATGGGTGTTATTATTCAAAAACTCAAAACAGCATTATTATTATTTTTTTAACATAGTCTAATTTTAATTTTATTAACTAAGTACCTACATAAATCTGTTCCTAATAAACTTGATTACTCATAAAAATAAGTAGTTTTTAGTTTATTTCTACTTTTAACACTTAAAAAACCCAATTCTAGTAAAACAATTTCTATAAAAAAAATTGACTTTCCAAATGTTGCTTTAATTTGCACAGTGCACACGCATAAAGCATTCTCGCTTTGAAATACTGCCTCTACTCCAATATATGATTAACATAAAAAGAACTGAAATTAATTTCGTTTTCCTTTCATTTCGACGTTTATTTTAATATTACAATGTTTATCATTAAACACTGCCACTAATATTGAATTTTTAGAAGTGCAATTATACTAAATAGCAGTAGGTAATAACATTCTTCAATAAAAATTTCTTTATCAATAAATAAGTGGGAAATTTCTAAAATTTCCAGTTATAAAACCAATACCTAACAATATTCCTATCAGTTGAAACTAAAATTGTTATTTGTTCTTCAATTTTCAAATCCAAGTTCGATTCTATGTTATGCAATATTGGAGGTATCAAAACAGCTTTGTCACGTCTCTGCAACATTGTTTTGTGTTTATTCCATCGTGCGTCGTCGATTCCATCGCAATCAATCAGTTAAATAAACTGAAACAATATTTATAGGCATATATCCTACCTGTTGCGAATGGAGCTTGAGTTTCGCATATCGTCGTGTCCGCTGTTTTTCCAAAAAATGGTTTGAATAACTGGCATATGGGTGGTGATTTTTTGTGTATGGGGTATTGCATATATGGCATTTTAATATAGTCTTAGGGGTAGTGTTGGAAGTCGAAGGGATGATTCAATTTCAAATTTCTTCGGATTACCACATTTTTTGGTAATAGAACAAAGTTGGAAATAATATTAGGTCCTCCTGTCTGCTTCAGGTGGCTTCTGTGTTTTTAACAGGTACTTATCTTTTTTCTTTTTTAACTTAAGTGCAAAGAATTGATAACGTTTTTTTGTAGAGGGGTTCAATGCAATGTTTTTTTTTTACAATCGGAGGGAAGGGGTCTATCACCCGCATTAGGCGGGATCAGCAATTTTCCAGAAAATGACTTAAAATAAAAATAAGTATTAAAAAATAACAGCAACTCTTTAACAGTATTTTATTTGCAATATAGGTACTATACATGTTATTCCAAAAGTAATGGATCAAACGAGATTTAAGCTGATATGCAAACTTAAGAGCTCTCAGAATTTGGTAAGTTTTTCATCCCAAATCTTTACAGTTTTCGATTTAATGCAGTTCTTGTGAAATTTCGAAAAATCCCGACTTTGCAACAGTATTTTGCTTCCTCCGCCCATGATTGATTTTTGTTTTTTACAATTCTTTTACTGAAACATTGGGTAATAACAAGAAACAATTAATTAATCAAAATATTTTTTTAATTCAAACGCCATTTTGCTGCAAATCAATTAACAGTTCCAAGTATTCTTAAAAAAAAATTTATTTCAAAGCAATTGTATGGCGTAACATTGGTTTATTATTTTAAAAATTTGTCCCGCTATTGAAGTTTTCAAAAAATTAAAAAGTTTCCAAAGTTGAAGTTAGATCGAAAAATATAACAATTTGAATTAAACAAAACAGGGTTTTTCAGAGCAAAAAAAAATCCAGTTTTTAGACAAGGGTTATCTTTGGATAAAAAAAGTTTTTTTTTTAAATCGTTATTAACAGTACCTCCCAAAGAATCGTTTTTTTGAATTTTAGACTATCTTCCAAATAACTTGTTTAATTTTAACGATTTTTTTTATGCAAAAGCATTTATATTTCCTAAAAATGAATTAAAAACAACATTTTGAAAATAATGATTTTTGGATATCGTCGGCCTCATAAGGAAACCTCGTAACTCCCAAAATCAAAATTTTACAGGAGAAGCGAAAGAGTAAACAAACAACAGAGTAGTTGGGAAGAAACGCGCTGTGCAAAATTTGAATTTAAGTCTATTTAGAGTTTTCGGAATGACCCCAAATTTTCTGGGTTGCTCCGCTGACATATTTTCTAAAGAATGGCATTCAAAAGTCATTTTTGAAAAAAAGTGGAGTTACGAGGTTTCCTTATGAGACCGACGATATTTAAAGAATTTTGATTTTTTTTTGAAAAATCAAATTTTTGAAAATGAGAAATTGAATTTTTTTTTTTGAAATTTTGATTTTAGTAGGTTTTACAAAATGGTATATACCAACTTTAATTTAAAATAATAATTTTACAAAAATTGTTTGAAAAACAAAAACGCTCTGACGATGCATTTTAATAAAAAAAAAATTAAACTGCATACTTTTTTTGAAACTCAATTTGATTTAAAATATTGTTTTTTAATTTGAAGAACGAGTCTTTTTGTTAATTAATAATAAATAATTTGACCGATTTTTTTTTTTTTTATTTCATACCTATACATTTTACCAAAAGTTAGTGTGATCCTGTCGTATATTTTATTTCAAAAGCCAAAATCTTATACTAAATTTTCATTTTCAAATAACGTTATCAATTGTTTTGAAAATAATCGATTTTAAAGACAAAACTTGAAATAAAAAGTTTAGAAAAAACACAAGACTGTGAATTAATACAAGAATTGGTAAAGATCAGAGTGAATTAAGGATCAATCCCCCATTGGTTTGCTACCAACTCAATGGGAGACTATTGGGTTTTAAGTCGGCATTGTGGTAGTGCATGTGAAAATTGTAACCTATATTTTCAATTTCCATTAAACGTACATACCTATCTTATCTTTTACAAACAGAGCTGTCAAAGGTTCAATTCTTTTTTTAGACAACCTGAAGTCTCGGACTATAACAAATGCGGTGTGCAGTTTTATTGGATATCGATTTCTATTTGGTTGAGAAAACCTACATAATATATTGCAAAGCGATTTATTTACATTGAGTCCGAATTACCTACACTTCATAATTTAATTAAAAATAAATTAAGCTCGCGATAACGCATTCCTTTGTTATCCGATAAATATGTTTGTGGAAATTTTGCGTATATTCTACAAGTGCTCAAAGTTAGTTGATAATTGATAAACAAAGTCTTATTGAACCGCCTACGCAAATGCAATGAATGTTCAATATATGAAGAATTGATAATGCTCAAATAGAATAGAATAGAATAGAGTTATTAAAAGCTTGGACAAGTAGGTTGAGTTTATTCAATTTCGTTTACTTAACGTTTACTACATTTCAACAGAATATTGCATACCCCTTTGGGCAGTGGGAAATATTAAGAATACCTCTATACCCGACGCACGTAGGTATGTGTGTCGTAAGAGACGACAGCCTCTCAGTCAAGTAGCCAGAAGAGGGGGTTTGCTGGAATGGAACCACAATTCAAAAAATTGGATTTACGTTTCGACTATAGTAGTGAATATTATGGATTTGGACTTATTTTGTTTGTTTATTTAAATTACATTACATTCAAACTAGTGAATAATATGGCCAATATGTATTGGTAACTTGCATTTCGTTAAATAAGCTAGGCTGTATTTTTACTTGCGATATAGGTACTATATATCAAGTTATGCATTCGTACAAAAAAAAAAAGTTGAGAAAGCATTTTTCCATGACAATACGATGGTAGAGAATGCCAAAAAAATGGGTCCCGGAAGTCCGTCTGTCTGTCTGTCTGTCTGTCTATCTGTCTGTCTGTCGAGCATGTCCCGAAGATGTCCCGAGCCTGTCCCGAAAATGTCCCGAGCATGTCCCGAAGATGTCCCAAAGATGTCCCGAGCATGTCCCGAAAATGTCCCGAGCATGTCCCGAAGATGTCCCAAAGATGTCCCGAGCATGTCCCGAAGATGTCCCGAGCATGTCCCGCGCATGTCCCGAGCATGTCCCGAGCATGTCCCGAACATGTCCCGAAGATGTCCCGAGCATGTTCCGAGCATGTCCCTTGCATGTCCCGAGCATGTCCCGTGCATGTCACGAGCATGTCCCGAGCATGTATCGAAGATGTCCCGAGCATGCTAGGGACAGCATGTCCCTAGCATGTCCCAAGCATGTCCCGAAGATATCCCGAAGATGTCCCGAGTATGTCCCAAAGATGTCCCGAAGATGTCCCGAGCATGTCACGAGCATGTCCCAAGCATGTCCCGAGCATGTCCCGAGCATGTCCCTAGCATGTCCAAAGCATGTCCTGAAGATGTCCCGAAGATGTCCCGAGCATGTCCCGAAGATGCCCCGAGTATGTCCCGACGATGTCCCGAGTATGTCCAAAGCATGTCCCGAGCATGTCCCGATGATGTCCCGAGCATGTCCCGAGAATGTCCCGAGCATGTCCCGAGCATGTCCCGAGCATGTCCCGAGCATGTCCCTAGCATGTCCCGAGCATGTCCCGAGCATGTCCCGAAGATGTCCCGAGCATGTCCCGAGCATGTCCCGAAGATGTCCTGAAGATGTCCCGAGCATGTCCCGAGTATGTCCCGAGCATGTCCCGAGCATGTCCCGAGCATGTCCCGAGCATGTCCCAAAGATGTCCCGAACATGTCCCGAAGATGTCCCGAAGATGTCCCGAGCATGTCCCGAGCATGTCCCGAAGATGTCCCGAGCATGTCCCGAGCATGTCACGAGCATGTCACGAGCATGTCCCGAGCATGTCCCAAAGATGTCCCGAGCATGTCCCGAGCATGTCCCAAGCATGTCCTGAAGATGTCCCGAAGATGCCCCGAAGATGTCCCGAGCATGTCCCGAAGATATCCCGAGCATGTCCCGAAGATGTCCCGAGTATGTCCCGAGCATGTCCTGAAGATGTCCCGAAGATAACCCGAGCATGTCCCGAAGATGTCCCGAAGATGTCCCGAGCATGCCCCGAGCATGTCCCGAAGATGTCCCGAAGATGTCGTGAGTATGTCCCGAAAATGTCCCGAAGATGTCCCGAGCATGTCCCGAAGATGTCCCGAGCATGTCCCGAAGATGTCCCGAAGATGTCCCGAGCATGTCCCGAAGATGTCACGAAGATGTCCCGAGCATGTCCCGAAGATGTCCCGAGCATGTCCCGAAGATGTCATGAAGATGTCCCGAGCATGTCCTGAAGATGTCCCGAGCATGTCCCGAAGATGTCCCGAAGATGTCCCGAGCATGTCCCGAAGATGTCCCGAGCATGTCCCGAGCATGTCCCGAAGATGTCACGAAGATGTCCCGAGCATGTCCCGAAGATGTCCCGAGCATGTCACGAAGATGTCCCGAAGATGTCACGAGCATGTCCCGAAGATGTCCCGAAGATGTCCCGAGCATGTCCCGAAGATGTCCCGAATATGTCCCTAGCATGTCCCGAAGATGTCCCGAAGATGTCCCGAGCATGTCCCGAAGATGTCCCGAAGATGTCACAAGCATGCCCCGAAGATGTCCCGAAGAGGTCCCGAGCATGTCCCGAAGATGTCCCGAAGATGTCCCGAGCATGTCCCGAAGATGTCCCGAGCATGTCCCGAAGATGTCCCGAGCATGTCCCGAGCATGTCCCGAAGATAACCCGAAGATGTCCCGAAGATGTCCCGAGCATGTCCCGAAGATGTCCCGAGCATGTCCCGAAGATGTCACAAGCATGCCCCGAAGATGTCCCGAAGAGGTCCCGAGCATGTCCCGAAAATGTCCCGAAGATGTCCCGAGCATGTCCCAAAAATGTCCCGAAGATGTCCCGAAGATGTCCCGAGCATGTCCCGAAGATGTCCCGAGCATGTCCCGAAGATGTCCCGAAGATGTCCCGAAGATGTCCCGAGCATGTCCCGAAGATGTCCCGAGCATGTCCCGAAGATGTCCCGAGCATGTCCCGAAGATGTCCCGAAGATGTCCCGAAGATGTCCCGAGCATGTCCCGAAGATGTCACGAAGATGTCCCGAGCATGTCCCGAAGATGTCCCGAGCATGTCCCGAAGATGTCCCGAAGATGTCCCGAGCATGTCCCGAAGATGTCCCGAAGATGTCCCGAACCTGTCCCGAGCATGTCCCCAGCATGTCCTGAAGATGTCCCGAGCATGTCCCTAGCATGTCCCGAGCATGTCCCGAAGATGTCCCGAACATGTCCCGAGCATGTCCCGAGCATGTCCCGAAGATGTCCCGAGCATGTCCCGAAGATGTCCCGAAGATGTCCCGAGCATGTCCCGAAGATGTCCCGAAGATGTCCCGAGCATGTCCCGAGCATGTCCCGAAGATGTCCCGAACATGTCCCGAGCATGTCCCGAGCATGTCCCGAAGATGTCCCGAGCATGTCCTGAAGATGTCCCGAGCATGTCCCTAGCATGTCCCGAGCATGTCCCGAAGATGTCCCGAAGATGTCCCGAAGATGTCCCGAGCATGTCCCAAACATGTCCCGAAGATGTCCCGAGCATGTCCCGATGATGTCACGAAGATGTCCCGAGCATGTCCCGAAGATGCCCCGAAGATGTCCCGAGCATGTCCCGAGCATGTCCCGAAGATGTCCCGAGCATGTCCCGAGCATGTCCCGAGCATGTCCCGAAAATGTCCCGAAGATGTCCCGAGCATGTCCCGAAGATGTCCCGAAAATGTCCCGAAGATGTCCCGAAGATGTCCCGAGCATGTCCCGAAGATGTCCCGAGCATGTCCCGAAGATGTCCCGAAGATGTCCCGAGCATGTCCCGAGCATGTCCCGAGCATGTCCCGAAGATGTCCCGAGCATGTCCCGAAGATGTCCCGAAGATGTCCCGAAGATGTCCCGAGCATGTCCCGAAGATGTCCTGAAGATGTCCCGAGCATGTCCCGAAGATGTCCCGAGCATGTCCCGAGCATGTCCTGAAGATGTCCCGAGCATGTCCCTAGCATGTCCCGAGCATGTCCCGAAGAAGTCCCGAAGATGTCCCGAGCATGTCCCGAAGATATCCCGAAGATGTCCCGAGCATGTCCTGAAGATGTCCCGAGCATGTCCCGAAGATGTCCCGAAGATGTCCCGAGCATGTCCCGAAGATGTCCCGAGCATGTCCCGAGCATGTCCCGAAGATGTCCCGAAGATGTCCCGAAAATGTCCCGAAGATGTCCCGAAGATGTCCCGAGCATGTCCCGAAGATGTCCCGAGCATGTCCCGAAGATGTCCCGAAGATGTCCCGAGCATGTCCCGAGCATGTCCCGAGCATGTCCCGAAGATGTCCCGAGCATGTCCCGAAGATGTCCCGAAGATGTCCCGAAGATGTCCCGAGCATGTCCCGAAGATGTCCTGAAGATGTCCCGAGCATGTCCCGAAGATGTCCCGAGCATGTCCCGAGCATGTCCTGAAGATGTCCCGAGCATGTCCCTAGCATGTCCCGAGCATGTCCCGAAGAAGTCCCGAAGATGTCCCGAGCATGTCCCGAAGATGTCACGAAGATGTCCCGAGCATGTCCCGAAGATGTCCCGAGCATGTCTCGAAGATGTCCCGAGCATGTACCGAGTATGTCCCGAAGATGTCCCGAACATGTCCCGAGCATGTCCCGAGCATGTCCCGAAAATGTCCCGAGCATGTCCCGAGCATGTCCCGAGCATGTCCCGAGCATGTCCCGAAGATGTCCCGAGCATGTCCCGAAGATGTCCCGAAGATGTCCCGAAGATGTCCCGAAGATGTCCCGAGCATGTCCCGAAGATGTCCTGAAGATGTCCCGAGCATGTCCCGAAGATGTCACGAAGATGTCCCGAGCATGTCCCGAAGATGTCCCGAGCATGTCTCGAAGATGTCCCGAGCATGTACCGAGTATGTCCCGAAGATGTCCCGAACATGTCCCGAGCATGTCCCGAAGATGTCCCGAAAATGTCCCGAGCATGTCCCGAGCATGTCCCGAGCATGTCCCGAGCATGTCCCGAGCATGTCCCGAAGATGTCCCGAGCATGTCCCGAAGATGTCCCGAGCATGTCCCGAAGATGTCCCGAAGATGTCCCGAGCATGTCCCGAAGATGTCCCGAGCATGTCCCGAAGATGTCCCGAAGATGTCCCGAAGATGTCCCGAGCATGTCCCGAAGATATCCCGAGCATGTCCCGAGCATGTCCCGAAGATGTCACGAAGATGTCCCGAGCATGTCCCGAAGATGTCCCGAGCATGTCACGAAGATGTCCCGAAGATGTCCTGAGCATGTCCCGAAGATGTCCCGAAGATGTCCCGAGCATGTCCCGAAGATGTCCCGAATATGTCCCTAGCATGTCCCGAAGATGTCCCGAAGATGTCCCGAGCATGTCCCGAAGATATCCCGAGCATGTCCCGAGCATGTCCCGAAGATGTCACGAAGATGTCCCGAGCATGTCCCGAAGATGTCCCGAGCATGTCCCGAAGATGTCCCGAAGATGTCCCGAGCATGTCACGAAGATGTCCCGAAGATGTCCTGAGCATGTCCCGAAGATGTCCCGAAGATGTCCCGAGCATGTCCCGAAGATGTCCCGAGCATGTCCCGAAGATGTCCCGAAGATGTCACAAGCATGCCCCGAAGATGTCCCGAAGAGGTCCCGAGCATGTCCCGAAGATGTCCCGAAGATGTCCCGAAGATGTCCCGAGCATGTCCCGAAGATGTCCCGAGCATGTCCCGAAGATGTCCCGAGCATGTCCCGAGCATGTCCCGAAGATAACCCGAAGATGTCCCGAAGATGTCCCGAGCATGTCCCGAAGATGTCCCGAAGATGTCCCGAGCATGTCCCGAAGATGTCCCGAAGATGTCCCGAGCATGTCCCGAAGATGTCCCGAAGATGTCCCGAAGATGTCCCGAGCATGACCCGAAGATGTCCCGAGCATGTCCCGAAAATGTCCAGAAGATGTCCCGAGCATGTCCCGAAGATGTCCCGAGCCTGTCCCGAAGATGTCCCGAAGATGTCCCGAAGATGTCCCGAAGATGTCCCGAATATGTCCCGAGCATGTCCCGAAGATGTCCCGAAGATGTCCCGAGCATGTCCCGAAGATGTCCCGAGCATGTCCCGAAGATGTCCCGAAGATGTCACGAGCATGCCCCGAAGATGTCCCGAAGAGGTCCCGAGCATGTCCCGAAGATGCCCCGAAGATGTCCCGAGCATGTCCCGAAGATGTCCCGAGCATGTCCCGAAGATGTCCTGAGCATGTCCCGAGCATGTCCCGAGCATGTCCCGAAGATAACCCGAAGATGTCCCGAAGATGTCCCGAAGATGTCCCGAGCATGTCCCGAAGATGTCCTGAAGATGTCCCGAGCATGTCCCGAAGATGTCACGAAGATGTCCCGAGCATGTCCCGAAGATGTCCCGAGCATGTCCCGAGCATGTCCCGAAAATGTCCCGAGCATGTCCCGAGCATGTCCCGAGCATGTCCCGAGCATGTCCCGAGCATGTCCCGAAGATGTCCCGAGCATGTCCCGAAGATGTCCCGAAGATGTCCCGAAGATGTCCCGAGCATGTCCCGAAGATGTCCTGAAGATGTCCCGAGCATGTCCCGAAGATGTCACGAAGATGTCCCGAGCATGTCCCGAAGATGTCCCGAGCATGTCTCGAAGATGTCCCGAGCATGTACCGAAGATGTCCCGAGCATGTCACGAAGATGTCCCGAAGATGTCCTGAGCATGTCCCGAAGATGTCACGAAGATGTCCCGAGCATGTCCCGAAGATGTCCCGAGCATGTCTCGAAGATGTCCCGAGCATGTACCGAAGATGTCCCGAGCATGTCCCGAAGATATCCCGAAGATGTCCCGAGCATGTCCTGAAGATGTCCCGAGCATGTCCCGAAGATGTCACGAAGATGTCCCGAGCATGTCCCGAAGATGTCCCGAGCATGTCTCGAAGATGTCCCGAACATGTCCCGAGCATGTCCCGAAGATGTCCCGAAAATGTCCCGAGCATGTCCCGAGCATGTCCCGAGCATGTCCCGAGCATGTCCCGAGCATGTCCCGAAGATGTCCCGAGCATGTCCCGAAGATGTCCCGAGCATGTCCCGAAGATGTCCCGAAGATGTCCCGAGCATGTCCCGAAGATGTCCCGAGCATGTCCCGAAGATGTCCCGAAGATGTCCCGAAGATGTCCCGAGCATGTCCCGAAGATATCCCGAGCATGTCCCGAGCATGTCCCGAAGATGTCCCGAAGATGTCCCGAGCATGTCCCGAAGATGTCCCGAGCATGTCACGAAGATGTCCCGAAGATGTCCTGAGCATGTCCCGAAGATGTCCCGAAGATGTCCCGAGCATGTCCCGAAGATGTCCCGAATATGTCCCTAGCATGTCCCGAAGATGTCCCGAAGATGTCCCGAGCATGTCCCGAAGATGTCCCGAGCATGTCCCGAGCATGTCCCGAAGATGTCACGAAGATGTCCCGAGCATGTCCCGAAGATGTCCCGAGCATGTCCCGAAGATGTCCCGAAGATGTCCCGAGCATGTCCCGAAGATGTCCCGAAGATGTCCTGAGCATGTCCCGAAGATGTCCCGAAGATGTCCCGAGCATGTCCCGAAGATGTCCCGAGCATGTCCCGAAGATGTCCCGAAGATGTCACAAGCATGCCCCGAAGATGTCCCGAAGAGGTCCCGAGCATGTCCCGAAGATGTCCCGAAGATGTCCCGAAGATGTCCCGAGCATGTCCCGAAGATGTCCCGAGCATGTCCCGAAGATGTCCCGAGCATGTCCCGAGCATGTCCCGAAGATAACCCGAAGATGTCCCGAAGATGTCCCGAGCATGTCCCGAAGATGTCCCGAAGATGTCCCGAGCATGTCCCGAAGATGTCCCGAAGATGTCCCGAGCATGTCCCGAAGATGTCCCGAAGATGTCCCGAAGATGTCCCGAGCATGACCCGAAGATGTCCCGAGCATGTCCCGAAAATGTCCAGAAGATGTCCCGAGCATGTCCCGAAGATGTCCCGAGCCTGTCCCGAAGATGTCCCGAAGATGTCCCGAAGATGTCCCGAAGATGTCCCGAATATGTCCCGAGCATGTCCCGAAGATGTCCCGAAGATGTCCCGAGCATGTCCCGAAGATGTCCCGAGCATGTCCCGAAGATGTCCCGAAGATGTCACGAGCATGCCCCGAAGATGTCCCGAAGAGGTCCCGAGCATGTCCCGAAGATGTCCCGAAGATGTCCCGAGCATGTCCCGAAGATGTCCCGAGCATGTCCCGAAGATGTCCTGAGCATGTCCCGAGCATGTCCCGAGCATGTCCCGAAGATAACCCGAAGATGTCCCGAAGATGTCCCGAAGATGTCCCGAGCATGTCCCGAAGATGTCCTGAAGATGTCCCGAGCATGTCCCGAAGATGTCACGAAGATGTCCCGAGCATGTCCCGAAGATGTCCCGAGCATGTCCCGAGCATGTCCCGAAGATGTCCCGAGCATGTCCCGAAGATGTCCCGAAGATGTCACGAAGATGTCCCGAGCATGTCCCGAACCTGTCCCGAGCATGTCCCGAGCATGTCCCGAAAATGTCCCGAGCATGTCCCGAGCATGTCCCGAGCATGTCCCGAGCATGTCCCGAAGATGTCCCGAGCATGTCCCGAAGATGTCCCGAAGATGTCCCGAAGATGTCCCGAGCATGTCCCGAAGATGTCCCGAAGATGTCCCGAGTATGTCCCGAAGATGTCCCGAGCATGTCCCGAAGATATCCCGAGCATGTCCCGAAGATGTCCCGAAGATGTCCCGAAGATGTCCCGAAGATGTCCCGATCATGTCCCGAAGATGTCCCGAGCATGTCCCGAAGATGTCCCGAGCATGTCCCGAAGATGTCCCGAGCATGTCCCGAAGATGTCCCGATCATGTCCCGAAGATGTCCCGAGTATGTCCCGAAGATGTCCCGAGCATGTCCCGAAGATGTCCCGAATATGTCCCTAGCATGTCCCGAAGATGTCCCGAGCATGTCCCGAAGATGTCCCGAGCATGTCCCGAAGATGTCCCGAAGATGTCCCGAGCATGTCCCGAAGATGTCCCGAGCATGTCCCGAAGATGTCCCGAAGATGTCCCGAAGATGTCCCGAGCATGTCCCGAAGATATCCCGAGCATGTCCCGAGCATGTCCCGAAGATGTCACGAAGATGTCCCGAGCATGTCCCGAAGATGTCCCGAGCATGTCACGAAGATGTCCCGAAGATGTCCTGAGCATGTCCCGAAGATGTCCCGAAGATGTCCCGAGCATGTCCCGAAGATGTCCCGAATATGTCCCTAGCATGTCCCGAAGATGTCCCGAAGATGTCCCGAGCATGTCCCGAAGATATCCCGAGCATGTCCCGAGCATGTCCCGAAGATGTCACGAAGATGTCCCGAGCATGTCCCGAAGATGTCCCGAGCATGTCCCGAAGATGTCCCGAAGATGTCCCGAGCATGTCACGAAGATGTCCCGAAGATGTCCTGAGCATGTCCCGAAGATGTCCCGAAGATGTCCCGAGCATGTCCCGAAGATGTCCCGAGCATGTCCCGAAGATGTCCCGAAGATGTCACAAGCATGCCCCGAAGATGTCCCGAAGAGGTCCCGAGCATGTCCCGAAGATGTCCCGAAGATGTCCCGAAGATGTCCCGAGCATGTCCCGAAGATGTCCCGAAGATGTCCCGAAGATGTCCCGAGCATGTCCCGAAGATATCCCGAGCATGTCCCGAGCATGTCCCGAAGATGTCACGAAGATGTCCCGAGCATGTCCCGAAGATGTCCCGAGCATGTCCCGAAGATGTCCCGAAGATGTCCCGAGCATGTCACGAAGATGTCCCGAAGATGTCCTGAGCATGTCCCGAAGATGTCCCGAAGATGTCCCGAGCATGTCCCGAAGATGTCCCGAAGATGTCCCGAAGATGTCCCGAGCATGTCCCGAAAATGTCCCGAGCATGTCCCGAGCATGTCCCGAGCATGTCCCGAGCATGTCCCGAGCATGTCCCGAAGATGTCCCGAGCATGTCCCGAAGATGTCCCGAAGATGTCCCGAAGATGTCCCGAGCATGTCCCGAAGATATCCCGAGCATGTCCCGAGCATGTCCCGAAGATGTCACGAAGATGTCCCGAGCATGTCCCGAAGATGTCCCGAGCATGTCACGAAGATGTCCCGAAGATGTCCTGAGCATGTCCCGAAGATGTCCCGAAGATGTCCCGAGCATGTCCCGAAGATGTCCCGAATATGTCCCTAGCATGTCCCGAAGATGTCCCGAAGATGTCCCGAGTATGTCCCGAAGATATCCCGAGCATGTCCCGAGCATGTCCCGAAGATGTCACGAAGATGTCCCGAGCATGTCCCGAAGATGTCCCGAGCATGTCCCGAAGATGTCCCGAAGATGTCCCGAAGATGTCCCGAGCATGTCACGAAGATGTCCCGAAGATGTCCTGAGCATGTCCCGAAGATGTCCCGAAGATGTCCCGAGCATGTCCCGAAGATGTCCCGAGCATGTCCCGAAGATGTCCCGAGCATGTCCCGAGCATGTCCCGAAGATAACCCGAAGATGTCCCGAAGATGTCCCGAGCATGTCCCGAAGATGTCCCGAAGATGTAGCGAGCATGTCCCGAAGATGTCCCGAAGATGTCCCGAGCATGTCCCGAAGATGTCCCGAAGATGTCCCGAGCATGACCCGAAGATGTCCCGAGCATGTCCCGAAAATGTCCCGAAGATGTCCCGAGCATGTCCCGAAGATGTCCCGAGCCTGTCCCGAAGATGTCCCGAAGATGTCCCGAAGATGTCCCGAATATGTCCCGAGCATGTCCCGAAGATGTCCCGAAGATGTCCCGAGCATGACCCGAAGATGTCCCGAGCATGTCCCGAAAATGTCCCGAAGATGTCCCGAGCATGTCCCGAAGATGTCCCGAGCATGTCCCGAAGATGTCCCGAAGATGTAGCGAGCATGTCCCGAAGATGTCCCGAAGATGTCCCGAGCATGTCCCGAAGATGTCCCGAAGATGTCCCGAGCATGACCCGAAGATGTCCCGAGCATGTCCCGAAAATGTCCCGAAGATGTCCCGAGCATGTCCCGAAGATGTCCCGAGCATGTCCTGAAGATGTCCCGAGCATGTCCCGTGCATGTCCCGAGCATGTCCCGAAGATGTCCCGAAGATGTCCCGAGCATGTCCCGAAGATGTCCTGAGCATGTCCGGAGCATGTCCCAAAGATGTCCCGATGATGTCCCGAGCATGTCCCGAAGATGTCCCGAAGATGTCCCGAGCATGTCCCGAAGATGTCCCGAGCATGTCCCGAAGTTGTCCCGAGCATGTCCCGAAAATGTCCCGAAGATGTCCCGAGCATGTCCCGAAGATGTCCCGAGCATTTCCCGAAGATGTCCCGTAGTTGTCCCGAGCATGTCCCGAAGATGTCCCGAGCATGTCCCGAGCATTTCCCGAAGATGTCCCGAAGATGTCCCGAGCATGTCCCGAAGATGTCCCGAGCATGTCCCGAAGATGTCCCGAGCATGTCCCGAAGATGTCGCGAGCATGTCCCGAAGATGTCCCGAAGATGTCCCGAAGATGTCCCGAGCATGTCAGGAAGATGTCCCGAAGATGTCCCGAGCATGTCCCGAAGAAGTCCCGAGCATGTCCCGAGCATGTCCCGAGCATGTCCCGAGCATGTCCCGAAGATGTCCCGAGCATGTCATGAAGATGTCCCGAAGATGTCCCGAGCATATCCCGAAAATGTCCCGAGCATGTCCTGAAGATGTCCCGAAGATGTCCCGAGCATGTCCCGAAGATATCCCGAAGATGTCCCGAGCATGCCCCGAAGATGTCCCGAAGATGTCCCGAGCATGTCCCGAAGATGTCCCGAGCATGTCCCGAAGATGTCCCGAGCATGTCCCGAAGATGTCCCGAAGATGTCCCGAAGATGTCCCGAGCATGTCCCGAAGATGTCCCGAGCATGTCCCGAAGATGTCCCGAGCATGTCCCGAAGATATCCCGAAGATGTCCCGAGCATGCCCCGAAGATGTCCCGAAGATGTCCCGAGCATGTCCCGAAGATGTCCCAAGCATGTCCCGAAGATATCCCGAAGATGTCCCGAGCATGCCCCGAAGATGTCCCGAAGATGTCCCGAGCATGTCCCGAAGATGTCCCAAGCATGTCCCGAAGATGTCCCGAGCATGTCCCGAAGATGTCCCGAAGATGTCCCGAAGATGTCCCGAGCATGTCCCGAAGATGTCCCGAGCATGTCCCGAAGTTGTCCCGAAGATGTCCCGAGCATGTCCCGAAGATGTCCCGAAGATGTCCCGAGCATGTCCCGAAGATGTCCCAAGCATGTCCCGAAGATGTCCCGAGCATGTCCCGAAGATGTCCCGAAGATGTCCCGAGCATGTCCCGAAGATGTCCCGAGCATGTCCCGAAGATGTCCCGAAGATGTCCCGAGCATGTCCCGAAGATGTCCCGAAGATGTCCCGAAGATGTCCCGAGCATGTCCCGAAGATGTCCCGAGCATGTCCCGAAGATGTCCCGAGCATGTCCCGAAGATATCCCGAAGATGTCCCGAGCATGCCCCGAAGATGTCCCGAAGATGTCCCGAGCATGTCCCGAAGATGTCCCAAGCATGTCCCGAAGATATCCCGAAGATGTCCCGAGCATGCCCCGAAGATGTCCCGAAGATGTCCCGAGCATGTCCCGAAGATGTCCCAAGCATGTCCCGAAGATATCCCGAAGATGTCCCGAGCATGCCCCGAAGATGTCCCGAAGATGTCCCGAGCATGTCCCGAAGATGTCCCGAGCATGTCCCGAAGATATCCCGAAGATGTCCCGAGCATGCCCCGAAGATGTCCCGAAGATGTCCCGAGCATGTCCCGAAGATGTCCCAAGCATGTCCCGAAGATGTCCCGAGCATGTCCCGAAGATGTCCCGAAGATGTCCCGAAGATGTCCCGAGCATGTCCCGAAGATGTCCCGAGCATGTCCCGAAGTTGTCCCGAAGATGTCCCGAGCATGTCCCGAAAATGTCCCGAAGATGTCCCGAGCATGTCCCGAAGATGTCCCGAGCATGTCCCGACCATGTCCTGAAGATGTCCCGAAGATGTCCCGAGCATGTCCCGAGCATGTCTTGAAGATGTCCCGAGCATGTCCCTAGCATGTCCTGAGCATGTCCCGAAGATGTCCCGAAGATGTCCCGAGCATGTCCCGAAGACTTCCTGAGCATGTCCGGAGCATGTCCCGAAGATGTCCCGATGATGTCCCGATGATGTCCCGAGCATGTCCCGAAGATGTCCCGAAGATGTCCCGAGCATGTCCCGAAGATGTCCCGAGCATGTCCCGAAGTTGTCCCGAGCATGTCCCGAAGATGTCCCGAAGATGTCCCGAGCATTTCCCGAAGATGTCCCGAAGATGTCCCGATCATGACCCGAAGATGTCTCGAGCATGTCCCGAAGATGTCCCGAGCATGTCATGAAGATGTCCCGAGCATGTCCCAAAGATGTCCCGAAAATGTCCCGAGCATGTCCCGAAGATGTCCCGAAGATGTCCCGAGCATGTCCCGAGCATGTCCTGAAGATGTCCCGAGCATGTCCCTAGCATGTCCCGAGCATGTCCCGAAGATGTCCCGAAGATGTCCCGAGCATGTCCCGAAGACTTCCTGAGCATGTCCGGAGCATGTCCCGAAGATGTCCCGATGATGTCCCGAGCATGTCCCGAAGATGTCCCGAAGATGTCCCGAGCATGTCCCGAAGATGTCCCGAGCATGTCCCGAAGTTGTCCCGAGCATGTCCCGAAGATGTCCCGAAGATGTCCCGAGCATTTCCCGAAGATGTCCCGAAGATGTCCCGAGCATGTCCCGAAGATGTCCCGAGCATGTCCCGAAGATGTCCCGAGCATGTCATGAAGATGTCCCGAGCATGTCCCGAAGATGTCCCGAAAATGTCCCGAGCATGTCCCGAAGATGTCCCGAAGATGTCCCGAAGATGTCCCGAAGATATCCCGAGCATGTCCCGAAGATGTCCCGAAGATGTCCCGAAGATGTCCCGAAGATGTCCCGATCATGTCCCGAAGATGTCCCGAGCATGTCCCGAGCATGTCCCGAAGATATCCCGAGCATGTCCCGAAGATGTCCCGAAGATGTCCCGAAGATGTCCCGATCATGTCCCGAAGATGTCCCGAGCATGTCCCGAAGATGTCCCGAGCATGTCCCGAAGATGTCCCGAGCATGTCCCGAAGATGTCCTGATCATGTCCCGAAGATGTCCCGAGTATGTCCCGAAGATGTCCCGAGCATGTCCCGAAGATGTCCCGAATATGTCCCTAGCATGTCCCGAAGATGTCCCGAGCATGTCCCGAAGATGTCCCGAGCATGTCCCGAAGATGTCCCGAAGATGTCCCGAGCATGTCCCGAAGATGTCCCGAGCATGTCCCGAAGATGTCCCGAAGATGTCCCGAGCATGTCCCGAAGATATCCCGAGCATGTCCCGAGCATGTCCCGAAGATGTCACGAAGATGTCCCGAGCATGTCCCGAAGATGTCCCGAGCATGTCACGAAGATGTCCCGAAGATGTCCTGAGCATGTCCCGAAGATGTCCCGAAGATGTCCCGAGCATGTCCCGAAGATGTCCCGAATATGTCCCTAGCATGTCCCGAAGATGTCCCGAAGATGTCCCGAGCATGTCCCGAAGATATCCCGAGCATGTCCCGAGCATGTCCCGAAGATGTCACGAAGATGTCCCGAGCATGTCCCGAAGATGTCCCGAGCATGTCCCGAAGATGTCCCGAAGATGTCCCGAGCATGTCACGAAGATGTCCCGAAGATGTCCTGAGCATGTCCCGAAGATGTCCCGAAGATGTCCCGAGCATGTCCCGAAGATGTCCCGAGCATGTCCCGAAGATGTCCCGAAGATGTCACAAGCATGCCCCGAAGATGTCCCGAAGAGGTCCCGAGCATGTCCCGAAGATGTCCCGAAGATGTCCCGAAGATGTCCCGAGCATGTCCCGAAGATGTCCCGAGCATGTCCCGAAGATAACCCGAAGATGTCCCGAAGATGTCCCGAGCATGTCCCGAAGATGTCCCGAAGATGTAGCGAGCATGTCCCGAAGATGTCCCGAAGATGTCCCGAGCATGTCCCGAAGATGTCCCGAAGATGTCCCGAGCATGACCCGAAGATGTCCCGAGCATGTCCCGAAAATGTCCCGAAGATGTCCCGAGCATGTCCCGAAGATGTCCCGAGCCTGTCCCGAAGATGTCCCGAAGATGTCCCGAAGATGTCCCGAATATGTCCCGAGCATGTCCCGAAGATGTCCCGAAGATGTCCCGAGCATGACCCGAAGATGTCCCGAGCATGTCCCGAAAATGTCCCGAAGATGTCCCGAGCATGTCCCGAAGATGTCCCGAGCATGTCCCGAAGATGTCCCGAAGATGTAGCGAGCATGTCCCGAAGATGTCCCGAAGATGTCCCGAGCATGTCCCGAAGATGTCCCGAAGATGTCCCGAGCATGACCCGAAGATGTCCCGAGCATGTCCCGAAAATGTCCCGAAGATGTCCCGAGCATGTCCCGAAGATGTCCCGAGCATGTCCTGAAGATGTCCCGAGCATGTCCCGTGCATGTCCCGAGCATGTCCCGAAGATGTCCCGAAGATGTCCCGAGCATGTCCCGAAGATGTCCTGAGCATGTCCGGAGCATGTCCCAAAGATGTCCCGATGATGTCCCGAGCATGTCCCGAAGATGTCCCGAAGATGTCCCGAGCATGTCCCGAAGATGTCCCGAGCATGTCCCGAAGTTGTCCCGAGCATGTCCCGAAAATGTCCCGAAGATGTCCCGAGCATGTCCCGAAGATGTCCCGAGCATTTCCCGAAGATGTCCCGTAGTTGTCCCGAGCATGTCCCGAAGATGTCCCGAGCATGTCCCGAGCATTTCCCGAAGATGTCCCGAAGATGTCCCGAGCATGTCCCGAAGATGTCCCGAGCATGTCCCGAAGATGTCCCGAGCATGTCCCGAAGATGTCGCGAGCATGTCCCGAAGATGTCCCGAAGATGTCCCGAAGATGTCCCGAGCATGTCAGGAAGATGTCCCGAAGATGTCCCGAGCATGTCCCGAAGAAGTCCCGAGCATGTCCCGAGCATGTCCCGAGCATGTCCCGAGCATGTCCCGAAGATGTCCCGAGCATGTCATGAAGATGTCCCGAAGATGTCCCGAGCATGTCCCGAAAATGTCCCGAGCATGTCCTGAAGATGTCCCGAAGATGTCCCGAGCATGTCCCGAAGATATCCCGAAGATGTCCCGAGCATGCCCCGAAGATGTCCCGAAGATGTCCCGAGCATGTCCCGAAGATGTCCCGAGCATGTCCCGAAGATGTCCCGAGCATGTCCCGAAGATGTCCCGAAGATGTCGCGAGCATGTCCCGAAGATGTCCCGAAGATGTCCCGAAGATGTCCCGAAGATGTCCCGAGCATGTCCCGAAGATGTCCCGAAGATGTCCCGAGCATGTCCCGAAGATGTCCCGAAGATGTCCCGAGCATGTCCCGAAGATGTCCCGAAGATGTCCGGAGCATGTCCCGAAGATGTCCCGAAGAGGTCCCGAGAATGTCCCGAGCATGTCCCGAAGATGTCCCGAGCATGTCCCGAGCATGTCCCGAAGATGTCCCGAGCATGTCATGAAGATGTCCCGAAGATGTCCCGAGCATGTCCCGAAAATGTCCCGAGCATGTCCCGAAGATGTCCCGAAGATGTCCCGAGCATGTCCCGAAGATATCCCGAAGATGTCCCGAGCATGCCCCGAAGATGTCCCGAAGATGTCCCGAGCATGTCCCGAAGATGTCCCGAGCATGTCCCGAGCATGTCCCGAGCATGTCCTGAAGATGTCCCGAGCATGTCCCTAGCGTGTCCCAAGCATGTCCCGAAGATGTCCCGAGCATGTCCCGAAGATGTCCCGAAGATGTCCCGAAGATGTCCCGAGCATGTCCCGAAGATGTCCCGAGCATGTCCCGAAGTTGTCCCGAAGATGTCCCGAGCATGTCCCGAAAATGTCCCGAAGATGTCCCGAGCATGTCCCGAAGATGTCCCGAGCATGTCCCGACCATGTCCTGAAGATGTCCCGAAGATGTCCCGAGCATGTCCCGAGCATGTCTTGAAGATGTCCCGAGCATGTCCCTAGCATGTCCCGAGCATGTCCCGAAGATGTCCCGAAGATGTCCCGAGCATGTCCCGAAGACTTCCTGAGCATGTCCGGAGCATGTCCCGAAGATGTCCCGATGATGTCCCGATGATGTCCCGAGCATGTCCCGAAGATATCCCGAAGATGTCCCGAGCATGTCCCGAAGATGTCCCGAAGATGTCCCGAGCATGTCCCGAAGAAGTCCCGAAGATGTCCCGTGCATGTCCCGAGCATGTCCAGAAGATGTCCCGAGCATGTCCCGAGCATGTCCCGAAGATGTCCCGAAGATGTCCCGAGTAGTCTCGAGCATGTCCCGAGCATGTCCCGAAGATGTCCCTAGCATGTCCCGAAGATGTCCCGAAGATGTCCCGAGCTTGTCCCGAAGATGTCCCGAAGATGTCCCGAGCATGTCCTGAAGATGTCCCGAGCATGTCCCGAAGATGTCCCGAAGATGTCCCGAGCATGTCCCGAAGATGTCCCGAAGATGTCTCGAAGATGTCCCGAGCATGTCCCGAAGATGTCCGGAAGATTTCCCGAGCATGTCCCGAAGATGTCCCGAAGATGTCCCGAGCATGTCCCGAAGATGTCCCGAAGATGTCTCGAAGATGTCCCGAGCATGTCCCGAAGATGTCCCGAAGATGTCCCGAGCATGTACCGAAGATGTCCCGAGCATGTCCCGAGCATTTCCCGAAGATGTCACGAAGATATCCCGAAGATGTCCCGAGCATGTCCCGAAGATGTCCCGAAGATGTCCCGAGCATGTCCCGAGCATGTCCCGAAGATGTGCCGAGCATGTCCCGAAGATGTCCCGAGCATTTTCCGAGCATCTCACTGACTTTCAACATCAACAACAACACATCCACAGTCAACTGTGGGTTGGGACGATTAGCATGCTGGTCAAAAACTTAAAAAAAGTGTTGACCAATATAATGTGGACGCAGCTTTATACATCTGACAGCTTTTCTTTTGCAAATAAAAATATTTAAACTGTCATCCATCTTCCATCATACGGCTTAAGAGCTGAATTAGGAGTTTGCTCTCTGTGGTAAATGGAAAACCACATCAGATATAAAAACCATTGTTTTATCTCCGAACGCGACCATTTCAAATGTCAAAAATCTTTCAAATGTTTACGTCAAAATCGTCCTCTGCTTTTACCAAACCAAGTTGTGTGTTGTCTTTTGAAAGTTTTGTTTATAAAATTTAATTAAATTCTGTTAACAAGATAAAAAATATTTGTAACAAATGGCATCAGATTGGTAATGAAAAATAAAACTAATGTATAAAATTTTCCTACATAATATTGATTCTTCCGCAGGCAATGTGTCCCAAAAGACTATGAAATCAATAAAAACATACTCCAAGGGTACTTCACTTATGAGCATCCTCTGAAGCAGATGACGGTGAGTTGTTAGAAAAAATGCATATCCGATATAATTTTAAATAGAATCCTGCATTTAGGTAGTGGAAAGTAAAGGAACAAGAAGATCTGGCAATGGTAGTTTGTCAAGTAGTCGGACTTCTTCTACTTTGTCCCTTATCGATCCATTGGGAATGGCATTAGATGGATCAGATCCATTATCACAATTCGCTCGACAAGAGCAAGAGCTTATGGATCCTTTATCGCAAATGGCCACAGATTATGTAATATTCTATTAATTTTTTGTTTTATTATTTTATATTTGAACTTTACTCTTCACATCAATCAGGAAACATCTTTTAAAAAAACTAAAAAACGAGACAAAGATCGCCAGAATGATGAGGAAGTAATGAATTGGAGTGTAAAGCGTTTAGGAATACTCAATAAATTTATAACTTCCGAGAAGCTTTCTATATCGACAAGTTTCCTGGCAGGAGGAGAATTAAGTAATTCATTTATATAAAACAAAAAACATTTTTACAGGGTTGCGGGTAAAGAATGGATAAGCCTGTAATGGCTGATTCCTACACTTATGACTGTTCTAATACCAAATAGAAAAAAATTTCCATCGCAAATAGTTAAGAAAATATTAGCTTTTTTTCGCTCAGTATATTTTAGATTTCATGATCTTAAAATTTTATTAATATCTTTTTTATAATTTTCTACAATAATTGACTCACTACATAAGAAGTTAACGCCCATATTATTTAATACCTCGACCAATTTCATAAAGCCCTTTTAAATGTTTATCAGGCTTTTACTTTTTACATCCTAAAAGTACATTTGTTCCATACAAAACAACTCATTTAAAAGCCTGTTAAATGTTTATGAAATCAGCCATTAGTCTTCTAGATATCAAATCTCTCGATATTAGCCCTGTTCCTTTGGGAGGTGGCAAAGTACTACTAGTAGTTTACTAGCGATTTTCAATGGAACGCACTTTAAAGGAATTCAATACAAATCGTATCTACTTGGGAAGAAGAGCCTGAGTAGATGATAATACTAGATTAACCAAAACATCTACTATTAGTAGACTACCACCTCCAATGGAACAGGGCTAATAGTGCCAAGTTTTGGGAAAATTTGCAACTTCTAACATTCACTGAACATGTTTTGAGATAAAACTTGTTTTGAAATTAGTCAATAATATGGCAGTAAAAGTTTTCATAACTGTTGCACCTTTTCTTTAAAAAACATTGATATTTGTGCTAAATGTAAAAAAAAAAATATTTTATGAAAAATTTTAAACACAAGTGGTTAAAAAAAAAAATTAAAGAACGTAGGAGGCCAATTTTTTTTTTTTAAATATGCAAGTCTAAAGAGAATTTTAGAATGGTAATCAGTGTTGCCAAAAACTATGATTTATCAGAGTTTTCATGAATTCTGAACTCAAATCATGAAATCATGATTTTTTTTCTCAAATCATGATTACCGACTTCCAAAAAGGAGGAGGTATTCAATTCGACTGTATTTTTTTTTTTTTTTTTTTTATGTTTGTTACCGCATAACTTTGGACTGAGTGAACCAATTTTAATAATTCTTTTTGTATTGGAAAGCTGGTGGCTGCAGTGTGGTCCCATTTCAATTTAGTTCACTTTTAGCCATAGGAACTATTTTAAAAACCATAAAACCCAGTTTCGATCCATGGAAGTCGGTTTTGTTTTTTTGCTAAAAATGATTATTTTTAAAATATTTTTTTATTTCCTAAGCAATTAACTTCAGAACATGCACATCTATTGCTCCTCAAGCTTTTTTCTATAGGAAATTTGGGTCTACGTTTCTATTCTATTAATATGGCACAATAGGTCGTATTTAGACCCCCGTTTATCTTAGACTGGAGTTTATCCAATGTAATTTGAATAGGATAAACCCCAGTCTTTCTTAGAAGCAGCTTAGATGTCAAAAATGTCACTTCTCCAAACTAAAATTAGAAATAGATTTGACAATGAGTCACCAACAATTGGTCTTTTACACACGAACGAAATTGTCAAAAATCACAATTGCTTTGATTGTCAAGTAGAAAAAATTATAAAATGTATTGGGCCATATTCATAGTTCTTTCATAAGCTGTTATTTGCTTGCTTTTTTGATAGACTGAGGTTTATCTTATTTATAGACAATGTAGACCCACTTCTAAATCATTTTTCTATGGAAAAGAGCTACTTCTGAGTAGTAATTTTAGACTAAGTTAGAATCGCCTTTAAAATATGACTGTGAATATGGCCCATTACCATTATCTATATTGTTCAGTACCAAGTACATTTACGTAAACATAAAAACTGAAAAGTACAAACTAAAAAAATATTTTTAAAATTTTGCCCTAATGTTAAATACGAAACACATTGTTGTTGTTTTATTTTTAACAAATTTGGTCAAATCATGATTTTTTTCTCAAATCATGATTAAAAATCATGTCGCACGAACTTGCTCTAGGGTTTAAGTTTATAAATTTTTAACGGCCGATTAATTCACAGAGTCCTAGCGCTAAAACCGATCCCAGTCCTAATGTTAGTACTCAAATCGGTATCAAAAACATCTTAAATCAAATTGAGCCCTAAAACAAGTATGAAATTTCATTTCTTTTATTAAGAAGCATTTTTAGAAAAAAAAAATTCAAAATCGTTAGAGCCGTTTTTTTTTAAACTCAATGTCCGGTTTTCGAAAACTTTATTTTTCAAAAAAAAATTTAATTTTTTTTTTTAATCCAAGAATTAATTTTTTTCAAAATTTTATTTTTGGCTTATATTAAAATTATATTATGCTTTTATAATTTCGTTGAAATCGAATAAGTAGTTTCGGAGAAATTGGAATTAAAAAAAAAAAAAACGGTTTTATGGCAGATACCGTTAATAATGATTTTCAAAGAAATAAAATGCACGACTGGGTCGCACGAACTTGCTCTTAGAGTTCAAGATGCTTACATTTTTAAGACTTTTTATATAGAAATTTGGAAAATGTAGGTACCTACTACATGTAAAAAAAAAAAAAATAAAATTCGTTTTTTAAAAAAATTATATAAAATCTGAAATCAAATTGTAAAACAAGTATGCAGTTTTGATTGATATATTAACATGCATTTTTAGAAAAAAAATTTTCAAAATCGTTATAGCCGTTTTTTAAAAAACTAATTTTTTATAAATAATTTTTTGGAAAAAAGTTTTAAAATAAAATTCGTATGCCATTTTGTAGAAATTACTAATCACCACACAAAATTTAAAAAAACTTCAATGTCCCGTTTTCGAAAATTTGATTTTTCAAAAAAAATTTTCAAAATTTTTTTAAAAATCCAAAAATTATTTTTTCAAAATTTTATTTTTGGGTTATATTTAAATTATATATATGCTACTTCACAAAAAGTTTCGTTGAAATCGAATAAGCAGTTTCGGAGATAATGGGATTTGAAAAAAGAAAACGGTTCTATGGCAGGTACCGTTAATAATGATTTTCAAAAAAAAATTTTTTCATTAAAAGATAGACCGTGTATTTAAACTTACATTTGAATTTTTTAAACAAAATCGTTGGAGCCGTTTTTGAGAAATTTCAACTTTACTAAAATCGGTATATGACAAGTACCGTTATTTTTGGTCCAAAAAAATTAATTCCAAAAACCCCTCTGGAGAGTCCCCAAAAAATGCTACATACCAAGTTTGAAGTCAATCGGCCCATCCGTTTAGGCTGTAGCTCCTTATACAGACAGACAGACGGACTTCCGGGACCCACTTTTTTGGCATTCTCTACCATCGTAATGTCATGGAAAAATGTTATCTCAACTTTTTTTTTGTACGAATGCATAACTTGATATACATATAGTACCTATATCGCAAGTAAACTTACATTTGAATTTTTTAAACAAAATCGTTGGAGCCGATTTCGAGAAATTTTAACTTTGCTAAATCGGTATATGACAAATACCGATATTTTTGGTCCAAAAAAATTAATTCCAAAAACCCCTCTGTAGAGTCGAAAAAATAACACTACCCACCAAGTTTAACATTAATCGGTTCATCCGTTTAGGCTGTAGCTTCGTTTACAGACTGACAGACGGACTTCCGGGACATGCTTTTTTGCCATTTTCTCTATCATCGTAATACGTAATGTCATGGAAAATTGTTATCCCAACTTTTTTTTTGTACGAATGCATAACTTGATATAATAGTACCTATATCGAAAGTAAAAATGTTATAACCGTCGAATAGGGGCTATAGAAAAATAATTCAACTTTTTTTTTAAATGCAAGGTAGAAAAAAATATTTGTTTGCTCAATTTAACCATGGGCATAAAATTGTGCTTGTTCTGAGTTTTGACTTATTAATGATCTCGTTTTAAAGAAAAATTAAAATTTTCGGTCCGTTTGGCCCAATGCAAAATTATCAAAAATAGTGGTACGTTTTCGAATTTGTGTTGAATTCCAAATCTTGGGCTACGAAAAACATCAAATATTTGTTAGATCCAATTTAATTAAGAGATAATACTGTGAGCCAGTCCTTATTTTATCTTTTAAACTGGTAAGTGGCAAATTAGCAAACAAATATTTTTACTTGCTCTATAGGGCAAGTATTGGTTTTCGTCATGACGTCCGTCGGTCTGTGCGTCTGTGCGTCGTCAAAAAAAAGCTGTACATGAAGCTGCAGCCTAAACAGGTGGACGGATTTTCTTGAAATTTGGTACAGATGATTTTTTCGTAATTTCCAAGGTTGGTTTTTTTTTGTTTTTTAATATCTCGCTTAGAACATATACCTCCCATACAAAGTGTTCGAGGTATTGCAATTTTCTCAAAAACGGCTCTAACGATTTTGATTAAATTTGGTGTGCGTAATAGTCTTATTGATTCTAACAAATCTGCGTTTTTAGTTTTTCTCAAAAAATACGTATAGTGAAAATATGATATTAAAATTTTTTTTTGCATCTCTGATGTCGGCTCTTCCCGTGCATCGTTAATGAGTTATTGCAATTTTCTCGAAAACGACTCTAACGATTTTGCTTAAATTTAACACACGTAATGTTGTACGTAAATCTAACATAATTGCGTTTTTAGTTTTTTTTCAAAAAATACGGATAATGGAAATATGATATTAACTTTTTTTAAATCGCTGATGTCGGCTCTTTCCCGTACAGCGTGATTGAGTTGCTACAACTTTCTCGAAAAACGGCTCTAACGATTAAGATTAAATTTGACATACATAATGCTGTAAGTGATTTTAATATAATTGCGTTTTTTGTTTTTCTTAAAAAATATGGGTAACGGAAATATGGCGTAAGAAATTATAAAAAAAAATTACACAGAAATTACAAAAAAAAAAATTACCTACACATTTTTGCATTTCATATGAAATTCCTTAAAAAATCAAATTATAACTTATATTCAAAATATTTTTCAAAAAAAGCTTTGACATAAAAGGTACTTTTATCATTAGAGCAAGTACGTGCGACCCCAGTCGTGCATTTTATTTCTTCTACTTTGCATTAAAAAAAAAAAGTTAAATTATTTTTTTTATAGCCACTATTCAATTTAGACTCGCATATTTAAAAAAAGTTGGCCTCCTACGTTCCTATAGATTTTTTTTATACCACAGGTGTTTAAAATTTTTCATTAAATATTTTTTTTTACATTTTGCATCAAAAAACAAATTACAATATTTAAAAAAAGGTGCAACAGTTATAAAAGCTTTTAACTTCTTGTTTAGTGAATCAATTATTGTAAAAAAATATAAAAAAAAAATTAATAAAATTCAAGCTAATATTTTCTAAACTGGTTGCGATAAAAAAATTCTATTTGGTTTTAGAACAGCCATAAGTGTAGCTATCAGCCACTTTAGGCTTGTCCATTCTTTACCGGACACCCTGGACATAAAACAAAACCCGTATCTTCTTTTACTATTACTTACCTATTTTCCATTCTCATAGTTAAAGCTCAAACAATTGTTTCGGATAAAGTAAAATATCGTCTAGAACAGCTTGATGATTTTGAAGACGGCTCCATGCGACACATGATGAACCTTACACAACAAGAGTATATTCTTCGCATAGAGCAACTTAACCAGGAATTAGTTCAATCTTGGAATGGTGACCAAAGAGTAAAGGCCTTAAAAATAGCTATTCAATGTGCCAAGATGTTGTCTGACACCTCGGTACTGCAGTTTTATCCTAGCCAATTCGTATTGATTACGGATATTTTGGATATTTTTGGAAAGCTCGTTTTTGAGAGATTACGGTCAAAAGCAGATTGTGGAGAGTAAGTAAAAAAAATATGTATTTGAAATTCTCTCAGGCAACTTAGTGGCCTCAATTGGGTTCGTTATTATACCTTTCTTACGAATATGGAGAGACTTTTTACGTCTATTTTTATTAGATCACTAGCATCTTCATAGAAGAATCTCCCAGATGGAGTTTTTTTTTTATTTTATCTTCTTCTTCATCCATACATATCTTACAGAAGTCATAAGAGTACCTGTCAAGTCGTTTGGCGTGAGCTCCGTGAAGCCAGAACTGCGACCTCAAAAGGTTTGAACCAAATTTGTCTAATTCGTTATATAATTCGTATACGCTGTGGTGTATGCGTAATTTTTTATGGGAATTTTTAAAATTAGTTTTTTTTTTAATTTCTCCTAAACGTAGGGTGGACAAACGATGATTTTCGGTTTGTATCCATTTCTCGAGGTGGACAAACGATGGCCGTTTGAATTTTTGAAAAAAAAATAATTTTTGGGGATTTTAGAAAAAAAAAATACATATTTTGTATGAGAGTTGCTATAAAAAATTGTTTTTTTTTTTTTGTTTTAACGATGATAATTTGAGCGTTTTAGACGATTTTTTCATTTTTCAGACTTCCTATAAAAAAAAAGAATTTGCTCTAAAATTTTTTTGAAGGGTGGACAAACGAAAATTTTGGTTGGACAAACGGTGGACAAAAATTTTTGAAAAAAAGTTATTTTTGGGTATTTTGAAATTTTAAGTAGAAGTATCTACTTAAAATGTATGCGGAATTTTGTATGGGAATATTTAAAATTTGTTTTTTGAATTTCTCCTAAACGTAGAATGAACAAACGATGATTTTTGGTTTGTATCCATTTCTCGAGGTGGATAAACGATGGCCGTTTGAATTTTTGAAAAAAAAAATAATTTTTGGGGATTTTAGAAAAACATATCGATACCTTCCCGTAAGAATGTATTAAGCGACAATTTTTTCGAAAATAACTTTTTGATGTGGAAATATACTATAAGAGCGCCACGTTTTGGTACCATTTTGGTTGTTCTATCATGTATACAAATGAAACTAGAGAGAAAATAAAATTGTGCAGCCCATACATTTCCTCACAGAATAATTTTGTTTTTTTGCGTTTCCTGAACAATTTTTGAAATGTCGCTTAATACATTCTTACGGGAAGGTATCGATATATTGTATGAGAGTTGCTTTAAAAAATTGTTTTTTTTTTCTTAACGATGATAAGTTTAAGCGTTTTAGACGATTTTTTCATTTTTCAGACTGCCTATAAAAAAAAATTAATTTGCTCTATGGAAAGGCTCTGTTCGCCTTATAAATATGACAATGTAATACCGCCTCAAGTCAAGTTTTGAAACTTAGCGATTTAAATTTAACACTTCATCGTTTAAAATTGCTTGGTCTTAATCAATGTTTTCCAGCTCCTGTGAGTTTTTTCATGTTTTTTGTTTGACTTATTGAATAAATGGAATCAATGTAATGTAGAGCAAGCATTCAACTGTCATCATGTTAACAACACGCAGCGCATCTGTTAGACTAACAGAAGAATAAATGCCAATATAAAAAAAAAAACTTTTATTCGTTTTTTTTATTTTTTTATTTTTTTATTGAAGCAATACTGACTTTTTATTTGTTTTTCTTGTTCATATTTTTTTTTACTTCTAGACAAGGAAAACGGATTGTCCCGGAAAAATTTGCACACGAAACTATGCGAGAGAATGCAAAAGAAACCTGCCAGAATTGGTTCTTTAAAATTGCGTCAATTAGAGAGCTTTTACCTCGAATCTATGTGGAAATGGCAATTCTTAAATGCTACAGTTTCATTTCACAAAAGTGAGTTTGAATTCATAATTATGTACATTATATAAGAAGAGTGAGTATTTTATTTTATTAATATTACTTTTGTATTGCAAATTATAAAGTACATTTAGATATAGTTTTTACATTGTTTGAAAAAGCTGGATTTGCTGAAACGATATTTAAGACCTATGTTCTCCTTTTTTCTCTTACATTAAGATAATCGATTATGGTGAACTTATATGGTTAAATTTCGTATCAGCAAACGGGTTAAAATCAAAATTTTTTTTATTATTTCAAGTTGCTAAAATGTTATTAAAAATGTATCTTAGTGAGTATGGGCAAGCACTGATGAGAATTACAAGGATGATTCGAGGAATTGGTGATCCATTAGTAGCAACTTATGCTAGATGTTATTTGCTGCGCGTTGGTCTTACAGTATCGGTAGAGAAAAATTATATAAGAGAAAATTTTAATGACTTTTTAGCAGTTTATCATACAGTAAGTAAAAAAAAAATATTTTTTAAATAACTATACCTCTCAGGATTTGCTTGTAGATTTTCAATGGTACCGTACGTTCTGAAATCAATCGCCAACGAATTGACATTACACTTTATTTGTCGCTCTATACTCCAGCTTTGGATTGGATACTTCAAGCGCTCGTTAAAAAATCTGATGAATATTGTGAAGAAATGTTGAAGAAATGCAAAGATACCAAAAACAAGTAAGTAAAACATTATGTATATGAACGTCTTTAAATATGAAAACCTCTTTTTAAAATTGAGACGTCTCTTGGTCATTGGATGATGTTAACAAATACATTGTCCAATTTTTATTTGGGAAATAATAATTTTTTATTCGTTATTGAGAAAGAGTTTAAAAAGGAGTTTTGTTTTTTTATTTCTTGACAACGACAAAACATTTTCGCATCCGGTTTTCTGTTTTTGACTAAAAACTAATAATCCAGTCAAATAAGGGTTTAACCTCGGAATGAATGTTAGTAGAATTTTTTTTTGCTCAATATCTTCCTTTTGCCATTCTATAACATATCTCAAAAGTCTAGAAAAATCTCATGTCCGCTTGTCGCGATTTCAAGGTCAAATCGCGAAATGGAGATTTTCAAAATTAGCAAAAATAGTCTATGGTATTACATACACATATGATACATGATTTCAAGGTATTTTTTAATTTTTAATTTTTAATTTTGCTCAATATCTTCCTTTTGCCATTCTATAACACATCTCAAAAGTCTAGAAAAATCTCATGTCCGCTTGTCGCGATTTCAAGGTCAAATCGCGAAATGGAGATTTTCAAAATTAGCAAAAATAGGCTATGGTATTATATACACATATGATACATGATTTCAAGGTATTTTTTAATGCTGATTCCAAAAAATCTAAAATCAAGACAATCTGACGTCTCTGGAAAAAGTTATACGTGTTTTTCATCTTTCAACCCATATTATTATAACAGTTGCTAACTTACTACCGAAAAACCCTTAAAAGTAATGGTAGCGGAATCATATTTTGCATGAGGGTTTTCATATCCATTATCATTAAGAATCAAAACAATGCAATGCAAAAAAAAACATTTATATCTATGACAAAACGGTATTTTTTGAGAAAAGGGGAAATTTTGGGATGTGCACTAAAAAACATCCTGGTACAATCTTGGAATAAGTGCTAATAGGCTAATTTTTTTGTTTCTATCTTTGTTTGGATATTCTATAACTTATGTCAAAAATCTAAAAAAATCTCATGTCCGCAAGTTCTAATTTTCCAGGTTAAACTAAGTTAGGTGCAGATTTAAAAAAAATAATAAGAAAACTTTAGATTCTTATATGTATACCAACATAACCCATATCATTTCAAGGTATTTTTTAACACTGATTCCAACAAAACCCACAAACAAATCAATATGACCATCCCTGAAAAGTAATGTACCTTATTCATGTTGATCTGACACAAATATCTGAAAAGTAGTTTTTCAAATTTGTCAAATCTGCACCTTATCTTCAAACCAAGAAAATTAGGACTTGCGGACATGAGATTTTTTTAGATTTCTGAGGGTAGTTAAAGAATATCCAAACAAAGATTAAAATGAAAAAATTAGCCTATTAGCACTTATTCCTAAGATGAACAAGAATCTTCTTTAGTGCATATCCTAAAATTTGCCCCTCCATCAAAAAATACCATTATTTCGTAGGTATATATATTTTTTGTAATGGATTGTTTTGATTTTTAATAATGATGGATTCTAAAATCTTCATGCAAAATTTGGTTCATCTACCATAACTTTTAAGGGTTTTTCGGTAGTAAGTTTGCAACTGTTATAATAATATGAGTTGACAGATGAAAAACAGGTATAACTTTTTCCAGAGACGTCAGATTGTCTTGATTTAGATTTTTGGAATCAGCATTAAAAAATACCTTGAAATCATGTATCATATGTGTATATAATACCATAGCCTATTTTTGCTAATTTTGAAAATCTCCATTTCGCGATTTGACCTTGAAATCGCGACAAGCGGACATGAGATTTTTCTAGACTTTAGAGATGTGTTATAGAATGGCAAAAGGAAGATATTGAGCAAAAAAAAATTCTACTAACATTCATTCCGAGATTTACCCCTTTTTTCTCCTTATTTTACTGTATTATAATTGATTAGAAAACAACGTTAATACTCAATCACACACAATTAAAAAAAAAGGCTCTTCGCTCTTTGTCGTGACTACTCTAGTATCGTTTACTTGCCTCTTGTTTCGTACAACGTAATAGACCCCCTAGAAATGGTCTTTCACCATATTCCTTCAGGGCCATTACTTTTGAAACATCCTTTATACGACAGCCAAAGCAACATAAATATATATTACTTATCCATTTATTTATTTTAACAAGAAAATTCTTATTATTTTAAGTGGGCTACTATTAATTTCGATGCTGAATTCCTTGAAGCCCGAGTTTATAGCTGCCAATGCCTTGGAATTCGTAAATATTATATCCAACTCATCAACAGAAGGCATATCTAAGGGACAACTGTTTCGTGCATTAGGAAATAATTTAAATAAATGCCCTCCATCAATAGAACAGAAGGAAGCTGTTTACAATAATGCATTTACAACTATAAAAACATTCACTCAACCATCTGAGTATATAACATGCGTGGAAATGTGGGCGCAATTTACTGTAGAACATTTTTCAGTAATAAATACTCGTTTTTATACAATCTTAAGAGATAAAAAATAATTTACTTCTATTTCCAGATGAGAGACGTGAACAACTTTCTAGGCGAAATCAAAATTAGAATGAATCAAAATAAAGCATATGAAAATCATTACCCGCAGTTGCAGTCAATTTTGGAGAAGATTGTAAGACATTGTAAGGAATTTGAACTCTTGTTAACATTGGTAAGAAGATATTTTTATAATTTCTTATAACAGCATTTAAAACATTTATGTGTATTTGGACATGTTTTATTTTAGGATAATTTTCTACCTGTATTGGATCTTTTTAAAAAAGAATCAACAAAAATTGACGTATGCAAACAAATAATGACCACATATAAAAACAATGTAGAGACCACAACTTCGGATGCAGTTGTTAGTAATGCGCTTATGTACATCTGTAAAGTTTTGAACGATTCAGTGACGTGAGTTTTTATATTTTATTAATATGTAATTGTATTTTATAAATGTTATTAGTCATGCAATGCCTTCACTAGTCTACCAACTATCCGTTGGCTCCCCATAAGACATGCAAATCTGCACAGACTTGTTGATTAATAAATCGATTTGTATCAGTTCATCCTTTTCATTGGTAAACCATTTCACAAAACCCTATATTTGTTTTAAATAAATCACTTTTTCAAGCAAGGATGTGAAATTAAGCGGAAGTTGTTGTCTCAATAAAGTGCCATAACAAGTACATTGTGGTCAACAATGTATTTTGAAAATGTTCTAAAAATTCGCAAGATACTGTTTCGCAAGATACTCTGAGGGCTCAATGTCATTTTGAAAGAAAGCAAAATAATTTTGTGGGAAAAGTGAACATGAATCCAATTTTTTTCAAATCCAACACTTCAACTGCCACTTCACACAACTCCAAATTTTCTTCAAATACTCAATTGTGAAGAAAATTATTTCGAAATAAATTATTTCGTAAAGCAAGCTCAAAATAATAACATATTCTTCAAATTTTCATTAAATTTTTCATGTTTTTAGCACTTTTATAACTGCACACCACCAAAAAACAAACGTCAAAACAATAAGAAAAACAAATTAAAGAAAGAGAAAAAAAACTAAGAAATGAATCCAAAAAATTTTCGTCTCAGAAATCTCCGAAAAAAAGTGAGTGCTCGGCTGAGATCTTTTGTCTCACTTAAAAAACCTCTGAGCCCTCAGAGATCTCCCTTGGTGGGACGCACCTAAGGCTATACGCCCATACAAAATAAAATGCATGACTGCGTCGCACGAACTTGGTCTTAGATTACAAGTTGCTAAAAAATTTTTAAACTTTTTATACCAACAATTTTTAAGTGTATAGTAATACCTATTCTTAAAGCGCTGCTATTTTTTTTTTTGCTCTCCACTGTACCTTGTCTAAAAACTTACACTTGACTCTTTTATTTAAAATCGTTGGAGCCGTTTTTGAAAAAATTAAACTTTTACAAAGTTGAAATATTACAGATACCGTTAGTTTTAATCTTTTAAGATATAAAACGTCAGATCGCTTAATTTTCAAATATGATGATTTAAGCCCTTGAGGACTGGTTGTTGACAAAAACAATGTAACATAGCATTCAGGATATTTCGTTTGGGCTTTTACTTTTGGGACATCGTATATAGAAAGCCCATGTGACGTTTTTTTTTTTTTTTTTTGTTCTAAAAATAAAATTTCAATAAAAACCCTCAAACAGATTTTCAAAAACAAAGTTTGAATTTAATAGATCGGATGTTTAGGGTTTAGCTCTTTCAACAAACAGACAACAAAATAAAATTAAAGTAACATGGCTACCCGTAGACATTTCTTTCATTCTTTCATCATCAAGACTTATTCACCTCTATTACGTAAGTTGTTTTTACTAAACCGACTTCCTCGAGGAGTGCCAATTAGAAATTTAATTTCGCAGGGCTCTCCGCTATTTGTCCTTCTCTATGGGACGATAATTGCTTTAACCCTTCAAGCAAGAAAACCGAGCTCAGAAAAGACACTCCGACCTCAAAACGCGAAAAACGAGGTTGCACTCACACTCTTGCAACTTTTTGTGTATGAACACAAAGTCGAAGGAGAAATCGTGGTGAAAATACCAATACATATGCAATCGGCTCCGGGGTGATTATAATTTCCATACTAATTTCAGCCGCCGTGGGACCCGTTTCGTAGTCGAGGTCGGACTCACGTCGGAGCCGATTTGGACCGAGGTCGGACTCGTTTGCTTGAAGGGAAGCCTCAATTTTGGCTTCCACAGCGAGTCGTTTTTGTGTATTTTTAGTACAAAAGACAACCGTAATAGGGGTGATTAGCAAACAATGACTGCTTTCTTTTTTTTTTTAATAGAGCTCTTACAGTTGAAGACGAACGCCGTCAAATTGGTAGCCTTATATCAAATTTTGTCAAAAACGTTAATTATGGACGAGACTTTGAACAACAGCTTACATTCTATGTTGAATCACGAGCTGCATTTCCCAATCTAGACGCAGTTATTACAACGCTAGTGCATTCAGTCAATAAACTCGCCATTGAAACACGAAATGTAATAAACGGACAACATACTCGAAAAACAGCAGCGTTTGTAAAGGCATGTGCTGCATATTGTTTCATTACCATTCCAAGTATTGCGTCAGTTGCTACACAAATGGATTTGTACCTTCTAAGTGGACAAGTTGCTTTATTGAATGTTTGCCTGGGACAAGGTAAATGAACTCCTTAAACTGAAAATTTCAATTTGATTTTGATCGACAAAATATTTCACAGCTGATGCATGTTTTGAAACTGCTCTTCAACTCGTTGCTGAACTGCCACGCACAATCGAAATCGAAGGTAAACTTAAAAGCACAGAAGGATATTTGGTGTCATATTTATGCAATATGTTGTCCACATTGATAATAGTCCCAGTAAGTTATTCAATTAATTCCAGAAATCGCTTTACAAAAATATTTTTTCTCCCAGGATAGCCCTGAACAAGGAGTCCTGTATTTGCTTCGACTACTTCTTGATGTTCTCAAAAAATTTCCTTTTGACTTGCATAGTATTGGACCTGTAACTGTCTATTTACATGCATTGGATATGTTATATATTGAGAGTTTAGATTCATTTCCGTATCACATTCCAAATGGTAAACAGTCATAATTATTTAACAGTAGTTGACACTTTAGTACTTTTTAAAATTCAAACAATTTATTTCAGTTGTTTCAAATGATGGCCTTTATGGTGGTGATCTCAAATTTATCACCGAAGTGAATTGTATGTGCGCACAAATTGTTGAACATATTCTTAGTCAATTGAAATCACTAGGATTCGCCAATCAACTTAAAGCTCAATCAACTTTGGCTTTGGAGCTTCTATTGCGTATTATTCGCTATGCTGATGTTTCTAAAGAGAAAATATTTGCCCTGGCCGTTAATCTTTGGAATCTAGCAATCAAACATGAAGGAAATGCCGATCAAAAAATTGTCGTAAGTACTATTTAAAATTTAAAATAACATTCATAATTTGTAAGTAACGAATTTTTTACAGGCTATGACACTGAAGTGTGTCGAAGAAGTTAAAACTCTAACCACCAATGAAGTGCGATCTCAAAAACTAAACGAACTGCTAAATCGAATGAAGACCAAATAATTTATTTAAATTATAACTTATCCGTAATATAATGCATAAATACAAAATAAAGAACACAATAATTATTAAAAATCTCTTCTGAAATTTATACATACATATACATAGTAACAATGAAGCACTGAACTACTTTGAAGATCTGAACACACTACCTATTACTGTGAACGAATCTCACTTGAGCAGAACAAGTTCCTAGCGATATTTCCAGCCAAACGTTTTTTTTTTTTCTTTCTTTTTCTTACATTCCGAGGCCGACCAAAGTCAAATTACAAAATTATTTTTTTCAGATTTTTGAGAAAAAATATAGGTTACCTAACCCCTTGCCAAAAAAAATTCCAATTTTAAAAAATTTCCATCGCGTGAGACATCAAAAGAAAGGTCTCTTTAAGCTCAATATGGTACTGAAAACTCAACGTTTTTTTTGAGTTGAGATATTTTCAACCAAACATTTTTTTTTTGTTTCTTACATTCCGAAGCCGATATCTTTTTCTTGACCAAAGTCTCGAAAAAAATTTTGATTTACAGATATAAGCACACAGTGAGTTGGCCTATGCATTCCTGTAAAAAAAATTACAAATTTATTTTTATCAGATTTTTGAGATAAAATTAAGGGTAACCCCTTGCCAAAAAAAATCCATTTTTTTTTTAATTTCCTCCAAATCCATCTAGTGAGACATCAAACGAAAGGTCTCTTTAAGCTCTATCTAGAACTGAAAACTAAAAGTTTTTTGGAGTTCTGGTTCCAATTTTTTTTTTTCTTTTTCTTACATTCCGATGCCAATATCTTTTGACCAAAATCTCGAAAAAAGTTTTGGTTTACAGATTTATGAGCTCACAGTTAGTTGGCCTATGCATTGCTGTAAAAAAAATTACAAAGGAGAATGGGCATTTTGGACGTTGAGCGGCCATTAATAAAATTGGTATCAAATAAAAGGACTATAACTTAGGAAAAACTTTTACTATGGACGTTTCGCAGTATTGCGTTAAGAATGTAAGAAAATGCAGTATTAGTATCGTTAATGCATTATTCAATGTATGAACGACGAATTGGTTTATATTTTTATTTGGAACATAAAATATGATGCTCTGTCATTTTCCCTGAGTCTGAAGTCATTACTCTTGAAAATCCGACCAATAGAACTCATAATATAAGATTTTTAAGACAACCACTTCAAGATTTTGTTCGAAAGTTTTCAAACAATTCAAACTAACAAAAAATTGAATAACTGTAATGTTTTATTCCGGGTTCACAATAAAACTTATTTAATTTCCACTTATATTTCCGTTCAAATAAGAACACACTTTATTTCAACTCAATTTACTTTTATTATTCGCTCAAACAAACACACTTTTAAATCACTTTATTTACTACTAACAATTCGCAACACTTTATTTCACTTTGTACTGTACTCTTTCACTTTCAAGATTAAACTGTCAACTGTCGGTGTCTACGCTGCCTTTTATACCGGAATCTCGAGACTCGAGAACGTCCTCGAAGGCTCTCGTCCCTGTCTCTCGAAACTTCCTTTCCAGGAAGGGCACTTCATACTTCCAGTCTAGTGGGATATTTTGAGATGTGTTCAGTGTGGGATATTTTGAGATGTGTTCAGTGAGATATTTTTAGATGTGTTCAGTGGGATATTTTTAGATGTGTTCAGTGAGATATTTTTCTTAATTACTAAAGGTCCGTTCACATTTCTACCTTTGCAGGAGTAGGTAGTGTGTTCAGACTTTTATCTTAAAAGTAGTTCAGTAATTCATCGTTACATTGCCCCCCTCTTAGGATTGTTCGTCCCGAACAACTCCATTGCTTCTATCACCATTATAACGATGTAAACGGTCACAATGAACTACCTTAAGTTTGCCTCTTACCCCTCTTTGTATACGGTAAACCACGTCGTTAATTCTGGTTATTACTGTGTAAGGGCCTTCCCAGTTTTGTTGTAGCTTCGGTGATAGTCCCTTTTGTCGGTGGGGATTGTAAAACCACACAAGTTCTCCTTCTTGAAACCCTGTTGCTGTCGCTCGTGCGTCATATCTTGTTTTCATCCTGTCACTAGACGCTTTTATATTTGTCCTTGTCCGTTGGTGAATGTCAGCCAGTGTTCCTTTCAGGTTATCTACGTACTCATCCATTTCATGTGGCTCGTTTGGAACACTTCCAAATTTTATCTCACTTGGCAGACGTATTGTTGAGCCAAATAGGACTTCCGATGGTGTATGTCCAGTAGAACTATGTGTTGCACTTCTATAAGCCATCAAGAATAATGGAATATGTCGGTCCCAGTCTCGTTGATTATCATTGACTACTTTTGACAGGTGTTCCTTAAGTGTCCTGTTAAATCGCTCAACCATCCCATCAGATTGTGGATGAAGCGGTGTTGTTCGCGTCTTCTTGATGCCAAGGAGTGAGCAAACCTCTTGAAAAATCTTAGATTCGAAGTTCCTTCCTTGGTCGGAATGAAGTTCCATGGGTACTCCGAACCTGCTCACCCAATGAAAGACAATCTTATCCACAACTGTTTTGGTTTCCTGGTTTGGAATGGCAAATGCCTCAGGCCATTTGCTGAAGTAGTCCATCACTACAAGGATGTATCGATTTCCGTTGTTGGTTTCGGGAAAAGGACCTGCTACGTCTATTGCAATTCTCTCAAAAGGTGCACCCACATTGTACTGCTGCATCTTGCTTTGGATTTTTCTAGCTGGTCCTTTGCTAGCGGCACAAGTATCACATTTTCGGCACCACTTTTCAACGTCTTCTCTCATACGTAACCAGTAGAATTGCTGTCGTAGCTTTTCCAGCGTCTTGTTGATGCCTAAATGGCCTCCAGAAGTTCCACCGTGCATCTCTCGGAGAACATCATTTACCTTTGACTGAGGTACGACTAGCTGCATTACATAGGATTTACCATCTGCGGATTCCCACTTACGCCTGAGTAGCCCTTCTTGCACATGAAGTGAGTCCCATTGTGCCCAATATGCTTTTAGAGTGGGGCTTCGGTCGGAGATGTCGGCCCATTCTGGTTTCTCTTGATGTTCCTTCCATGCAAGGATGGGTTCGATGTCCGAATCTTCCTGTTGGGCCATTCTGAGTTCTTCATTACTCCAGCCGCAAATGGGATCAGCTCTCGTTCTTCTAACAGCGACAACTTCCTTTTCTTCTAGTCGTGTGCAATGTTTGCAGTCTTGCTTGCACGGGCGTCGAGATAATGCGTCTGCATTTGAATGCAGTTTTCCTCTTCGATGTTGAATCTGACATTGATACGTCTGAAGTATCTCGATCCATCTTGCTACTTGACCCTCTGGATTTTTGAAGTTCAAAAGCCAATTTAGTGCACCATGATCTGTGCGAAGAAGGAACTTCTGTCCATAGATGTACTTATGGAAGTGCTTTGTTGCCAATACTAGAGCTAGAAGTTCCCTTCTGGTCACGCAATAGTTTCTTTCTTGTTTCGAGAGTACCTTGCTGAAATAGGCAATGACCTTTTCTTCTCCGTCATGAACTTGCGATAAAACAGCACCAACTCCAACATTACTTGCATCTGCGTCAATGATGAATTGTTTGCCTGGAGTCGGATAGGCCAGCACAGGAGCTTCACATAACCGCAGCTTCAGTTCCTGAAAGCTTTTCTCACACTCACCTGACCATTTAAAGGGTTTACCCTTCTCCGTAAGTTGGTGCAAGCTTTTGGCGATTCTCGCAAAATCCTTCACAAATCGTCGATAGTACGTTGCCAGACCGAGGAAACTCCGAAGTTGATGCTTGTCCTGAGGGGTTGGCCAGTTCTTCACAGTGTCAACCTTTTCAGGATCAGTCTTCACTCCTTGGGATAAGATGATATGCCCCAAATATTTAACCTCGGTCTTGAAAAGTGCACATTTCTTTGGATTCAACTTAAGATGTGCTTCTCGTAGCCTTTGGAATACAGCCTTTAGGTTTTCACAATGGTCATCAAATGTTTTCCCGTAAACGATGACATCATCCAAATAGACTAGGCAAGATTTCCAGGTTAATCCATTTAAAACGCACTCCATTAAGCGCTCAAAAGTAGCTGGGGCATTGCATAGCCCAAACGGCATGACATTAAACTGCCACAGACCATTTCCTGTGGAGAAAGCCGTCTTCTCCCGATCTTCTGGATGGATTTCTACCTGCCAGTAGCCACTCTTCAAATCCAAAGTCGAAAACCATTGTGCTCCTTCCATTGCATCTAGAGTATCGCTGATTCTTGGCAGTGGGTAGCTGTCTTTCTTCGTCACATCATTCAGCCTGCGGTAGTCGACACAAAATCGAGTGCTTCCATCCTTCTTTTTGACGAGAACTACCGGTGATGCCCAAGGGCTTTTGGAATTTTCGATTAGCCCGTCTTTCTTCATTGTTGTTATCATTTCTTCAACTTCACCTTGTTTGGCCAACGGGAGACGTCTTGCTGGTTGACGAATCGGCCTAGCATCTCCTGTATCGATTCGATGCTGCACCAGTTGTGTCCGGCCGTATTGCCCGCTGGGTGAAGAGAAAATATCAGCATATTCGTGAAGAAGACTTCCCGCAACATTAAGCTGATGTTGACTCAAGTTGTCTGATTTGAGAATTTGTTTCTTTAGTTTCTCCGAGTTCATAGTCATCTGTGTATCCACCTCGTTGATCTTAGTTATTGCGGCCACAGATTCACATTGCCCAACAACTTCTCCTTTCTTAAGCTTGATTGGGTACGGTTTGATGTTAAGTATGCGTACAGGTACCATGTTGTTCTTTGGTGCCACAAGAGTCTTCCCGATGATGATGTTTTGGGAACTTTGTTTAACTTCTGGCTCAACCATGAGGTATCGATGGCTTCCAATATTCCCCTTTAGTTTCGTCCACACAAAAACTTCTGAAGAAGGAGGCAGGCACATGTCTTCTTTGATGACAGTTCTAATTGTTGTTGAATTTTCGTTGCCATAGACCATTGGGATCTCCACATTTCTGTATTTCAGGACTTGATTACCTATATCCAAAATGATTTCATGGTCCTTCATGAAGTCGATTCCAATGATGCACTCGTCACATATATCTGCCACCAAAAACACATGCGAAAACTCTAGTTCTGCCATACGGATCGTAAGACGAACTTCACCGTACACCCTTGCTGCTTCTCCTGTGGCTGTCTTCAGACGGTAGCTGTTGGTGTTATGTAGCCATGTCATCTTCACCAAGTCTCTTCGTACAATAGAGGCGGTGGCACCGGTGTCAATTGTAGCCACGTGTTGTTTGTTGTTTATGGTCGCCTCCACTGTCAGACTTTTGTTGTCTCGTTTACTCTGTGAGACTTGAATTGTGGTTCTGGGGCCATCGATACCAGAAACCAGCTTCTGCCCCTCGAAGTTGGTCCTTACTCGTTTCCCGAATGGGAAACAAGATGAGCATGAGTGTTAGTTGTATCGCTTACCTGTTGTTGGGCAATATTCCTGTTTCCACAGTGTTCGCAAGCAGTTCTTCTTGGTGGCAATCTGCACTGCCGCTGGAGATGTCCTGTCTTGTTACAGTTCCAGCATCGAGCAGCTCCGTCTCGATGGTTTCTTTGGAACGCGAGTTTTTGACAAGAGCATTCCTCCACTGCAACTTCTCTTACCCGATGAACGCCTTGAGAAGCCTGTTCTGCTGCTTCCATAGTCAGTGCAAACGCTAATGCTTCAGGAAGGGAACGTTTTCCAGCTGTTCGAATTGCTCGCTGAAGATTTATATCAGATACAGCACGTACAAAGGCTTCTGTCGCAAACTGATTGATAATGTCGTCTCCTGCTGTCGGATATGCCAGATGAGCCAACCTTTCAATATCTGCTTGAAGTTGTTGCAGAGTTTCTCCTCTTTTCTGGACTCTTGTATTGAGTTGGACGCGGAAGACTTCCTGCATATGGCCATCTCCAAAGCGTTTTTCAATGACCTGGACAAGAGCGTTAAAGTTACCATTCTTTTCTGGTGGTAACGTTTGTAACAACTCAGCAGCAGGACCTCTAAGAGCAAGAGTCAGCGCTATACATTTGTCTTCGTCATCCCAGCCATTTGTTGTTGCAGCTGCCTCAAACTGTTTCTTGTAGATCGACCAAGAACTTTGTCCATCAAATGTTGGTGGATGCATTTCCTTCTTCTTTGGGTACTCACCAGAACTTTCTCGAATCTTAATTTTCCGAACCTTGTCAAGTTCCTCAGTAATACTTTGCATTTTAACTTCCATTTTTTCAAACTTGTCATCCACTTTCTCGAACTTTCCTTCTACTTTCTCGAGTTTTTCTTCAACTTTCTCGAACTTTTCTTGAGATTGCTTTTCAACGCATTTGATGGAAGCATCAATAGCAACGAACTTGTTCTCGATCGCGTCAAGCTTACCTTGGATGATGTTTTTCTGTTCATCTAATTTTTTGAGAAGATTCTGTTGTTCACTCTTTTGCTCGGTACGTTGTTTTTCCATTTGTTCGAGAACACTCTGTTGTTCACTCCTTTGCTCGGTACGTTGTTTTTCCATTTGTTCTCTCTGTTCCTTGCGTTGTGTCTCAATTTGTTCTTTCTGTTCTTCAAATTTTGCAAGGAGAACAGCCATCATGGATGACATATCGGAACTAGTACTTACTCGTTCTTCTATCATTTCAACCTCGAATTGAAATGTATCCAAATCTTCGTTTTTCTGGGTTAAATAATCCTGTAGACGAATAATGAGATCATTTTTCGATCCAGCAGTAGGAAGACTTCGCTTAGTCAATTCCGCCTTCAACTCAGTCAAACTTAACTGATTTAGTGTTTTACCCATTTTAACTTTTCAAAACGCGAGCACTTTTACTTATTTCAAAATGTTTTACACTTTGTTTATTGTTAAAACACACGCGCACTTTTTATTTTATTCGCGAAATTATCTGATTCGCACAAATAAATAAGTTTTATTCCACTTTTCTGACACCAATGTAATGTTTTATTCCGGGTTCACAATAAAACTTATTTAATTTCCACTTATATTTCCGTTCAAATAAGAACACACTTTATTTCAACTCAATTTACTTTTATTATTCGCTCAAACAAACACACTTTTAAATCACTTTATTTACTACTAACAATTCGCAACACTTTATTTCACTTTGTACTGTACTCTTTCACTTTCAAGATTAAACTGTCAACTGTCGGTGTCTACGCTGCCTTTTATACCGGAATCTCGAGACTCGAGAACGTCCTCGAAGGCTCTCGTCCCTGTCTCTCGAAACTTCCTTTCCAGGAAGGGCACTTCATACTTCCAGTCTAGTGGGATATTTTGAGATGTGTTCAGTGTGGGATATTTTGAGATGTGTTCAGTGAGATATTTTTAGATGTGTTCAGTGGGATATTTTTAGATGTGTTCAGTGAGATATTTTTCTTAATTACTAAAGGTCCGTTCACATTTCTACCTTTGCAGGAGTAGGTAGTGTGTTCAGACTTTTATCTTAAAAGTAGTTCAGTAATTCATCGTTACATTGCCCCCCTCTTAGGATTGTTCGTCCCGAACAACTCCATTGCTTCTATCACCATTATAACGATGTAAACGGTCACAATGAACTACCTTAAGTTTGCCTCTTACCCCTCTTTGTATACGGTAAACCACGTCGTTAATTCTGGTTATTACTGTGTAAGGGCCTTCCCAGTTTTGTTGTAGCTTCGGTGATAGTCCCTTTTGTCGGTGGGGATTGTAAAACCACACAAGTTCTCCTTCTTGAAACCCTGTTGCTGTCGCTCGTGCGTCATATCTTGTTTTCATCCTGTCACTAGACGCTTTTATATTTGTCCTTGTCCGTTGGTGAATGTCAGCCAGTGTTCCTTTCAGGTTATCTACGTACTCATCCATTTCATGTGGCTCGTTTGGAACACTTCCAAATTTTATCTCACTTGGCAGACGTATTGTTGAGCCAAATAGGACTTCCGATGGTGTATGTCCAGTAGAACTATGTGTTGCACTTCTATAAGCCATCAAGAATAATGGAATATGTCGGTCCCAGTCTCGTTGATTATCATTGACTACTTTTGACAGGTGTTCCTTAAGTGTCCTGTTAAATCGCTCAACCATCCCATCAGATTGTGGATGAAGCGGTGTTGTTCGCGTCTTCTTGATGCCAAGGAGTGAGCAAACCTCTTGAAAAATCTTAGATTCGAAGTTCCTTCCTTGGTCGGAATGAAGTTCCATGGGTACTCCGAACCTGCTCACCCAATGAAAGACAATCTTATCCACAACTGTTTTGGTTTCCTGGTTTGGAATGGCAAATGCCTCAGGCCATTTGCTGAAGTAGTCCATCACTACAAGGATGTATCGATTTCCGTTGTTGGTTTCGGGAAAAGGACCTGCTACGTCTATTGCAATTCTCTCAAAAGGTGCACCCACATTGTACTGCTGCATCTTGCTTTGGATTTTTCTAGCTGGTCCTTTGCTAGCGGCACAAGTATCACATTTTCGGCACCACTTTTCAACGTCTTCTCTCATACGTAACCAGTAGAATTGCTGTCGTAGCTTTTCCAGCGTCTTGTTGATGCCTAAATGGCCTCCAGAAGTTCCACCGTGCATCTCTCGGAGAACATCATTTACCTTTGACTGAGGTACGACTAGCTGCATTACATAGGATTTACCATCTGCGGATTCCCACTTACGCCTGAGTAGCCCTTCTTGCACATGAAGTGAGTCCCATTGTGCCCAATATGCTTTTAGAGTGGGGCTTCGGTCGGAGATGTCGGCCCATTCTGGTTTCTCTTGATGTTCCTTCCATGCAAGGATGGGTTCGATGTCCGAATCTTCCTGTTGGGCCATTCTGAGTTCTTCATTACTCCAGCCGCAAATGGGATCAGCTCTCGTTCTTCTAACAGCGACAACTTCCTTTTCTTCTAGTCGTGTGCAATGTTTGCAGTCTTGCTTGCACGGGCGTCGAGATAATGCGTCTGCATTTGAATGCAGTTTTCCTCTTCGATGTTGAATCTGACATTGATACGTCTGAAGTATCTCGATCCATCTTGCTACTTGACCCTCTGGATTTTTGAAGTTCAAAAGCCAATTTAGTGCACCATGATCTGTGCGAAGAAGGAACTTCTGTCCATAGATGTACTTATGGAAGTGCTTTGTTGCCAATACTAGAGCTAGAAGTTCCCTTCTGGTCACGCAATAGTTTCTTTCTTGTTTCGAGAGTACCTTGCTGAAATAGGCAATGACCTTTTCTTCTCCGTCATGAACTTGCGATAAAACAGCACCAACTCCAACATTACTTGCATCTGCGTCAATGATGAATTGTTTGCCTGGAGTCGGATAGGCCAGCACAGGAGCTTCACATAACCGCAGCTTCAGTTCCTGAAAGCTTTTCTCACACTCACCTGACCATTTAAAGGGTTTACCCTTCTCCGTAAGTTGGTGCAAGCTTTTGGCGATTCTCGCAAAATCCTTCACAAATCGTCGATAGTACGTTGCCAGACCGAGGAAACTCCGAAGTTGATGCTTGTCCTGAGGGGTTGGCCAGTTCTTCACAGTGTCAACCTTTTCAGGATCAGTCTTCACTCCTTGGGATAAGATGATATGCCCCAAATATTTAACCTCGGTCTTGAAAAGTGCACATTTCTTTGGATTCAACTTAAGATGTGCTTCTCGTAGCCTTTGGAATACAGCCTTTAGGTTTTCACAATGGTCATCAAATGTTTTCCCGTAAACGATGACATCATCCAAATAGACTAGGCAAGATTTCCAGGTTAATCCATTTAAAACGCACTCCATTAAGCGCTCAAAAGTAGCTGGGGCATTGCATAGCCCAAACGGCATGACATTAAACTGCCACAGACCATTTCCTGTGGAGAAAGCCGTCTTCTCCCGATCTTCTGGATGGATTTCTACCTGCCAGTAGCCACTCTTCAAATCCAAAGTCGAAAACCATTGTGCTCCTTCCATTGCATCTAGAGTATCGCTGATTCTTGGCAGTGGGTAGCTGTCTTTCTTCGTCACATCATTCAGCCTGCGGTAGTCGACACAAAATCGAGTGCTTCCATCCTTCTTTTTGACGAGAACTACCGGTGATGCCCAAGGGCTTTTGGAATTTTCGATTAGCCCGTCTTTCTTCATTGTTGTTATCATTTCTTCAACTTCACCTTGTTTGGCCAACGGGAGACGTCTTGCTGGTTGACGAATCGGCCTAGCATCTCCTGTATCGATTCGATGCTGCACCAGTTGTGTCCGGCCGTATTGCCCGCTGGGTGAAGAGAAAATATCAGCATATTCGTGAAGAAGACTTCCCGCAACATTAAGCTGATGTTGACTCAAGTTGTCTGATTTGAGAATTTGTTTCTTTAGTTTCTCCGAGTTCATAGTCATCTGTGTATCCACCTCGTTGATCTTAGTTATTGCGGCCACAGATTCACATTGCCCAACAACTTCTCCTTTCTTAAGCTTGATTGGGTACGGTTTGATGTTAAGTATGCGTACAGGTACCATGTTGTTCTTTGGTGCCACAAGAGTCTTCCCGATGATGATGTTTTGGGAACTTTGTTTAACTTCTGGCTCAACCATGAGGTATCGATGGCTTCCAATATTCCCCTTTAGTTTCGTCCACACAAAAACTTCTGAAGAAGGAGGCAGGCACATGTCTTCTTTGATGACAGTTCTAATTGTTGTTGAATTTTCGTTGCCATAGACCATTGGGATCTCCACATTTCTGTATTTCAGGACTTGATTACCTATATCCAAAATGATTTCATGGTCCTTCATGAAGTCGATTCCAATGATGCACTCGTCACATATATCTGCCACCAAAAACACATGCGAAAACTCTAGTTCTGCCATACGGATCGTAAGACGAACTTCACCGTACACCCTTGCTGCTTCTCCTGTGGCTGTCTTCAGACGGTAGCTGTTGGTGTTATGTAGCCATGTCATCTTCACCAAGTCTCTTCGTACAATAGAGGCGGTGGCACCGGTGTCAATTGTAGCCACGTGTTGTTTGTTGTTTATGGTCGCCTCCACTGTCAGACTTTTGTTGTCTCGTTTACTCTGTGAGACTTGAATTGTGGTTCTGGGGCCATCGATACCAGAAACCAGCTTCTGCCCCTCGAAGTTGGTCCTTACTCGTTTCCCGAATGGGAAACAAGATGAGCATGAGTGTTAGTTGTATCGCTTACCTGTTGTTGGGCAATATTCCTGTTTCCACAGTGTTCGCAAGCAGTTCTTCTTGGTGGCAATCTGCACTGCCGCTGGAGATGTCCTGTCTTGTTACAGTTCCAGCATCGAGCAGCTCCGTCTCGATGGTTTCTTTGGAACGCGAGTTTTTGACAAGAGCATTCCTCCACTGCAACTTCTCTTACCCGATGAACGCCTTGAGAAGCCTGTTCTGCTGCTTCCATAGTCAGTGCAAACGCTAATGCTTCAGGAAGGGAACGTTTTCCAGCTGTTCGAATTGCTCGCTGAAGATTTATATCAGATACAGCACGTACAAAGGCTTCTGTCGCAAACTGATTGATAATGTCGTCTCCTGCTGTCGGATATGCCAGATGAGCCAACCTTTCAATATCTGCTTGAAGTTGTTGCAGAGTTTCTCCTCTTTTCTGGACTCTTGTATTGAGTTGGACGCGGAAGACTTCCTGCATATGGCCATCTCCAAAGCGTTTTTCAATGACCTGGACAAGAGCGTTAAAGTTACCATTCTTTTCTGGTGGTAACGTTTGTAACAACTCAGCAGCAGGACCTCTAAGAGCAAGAGTCAGCGCTATACATTTGTCTTCGTCATCCCAGCCATTTGTTGTTGCAGCTGCCTCAAACTGTTTCTTGTAGATCGACCAAGAACTTTGTCCATCAAATGTTGGTGGATGCATTTCCTTCTTCTTTGGGTACTCACCAGAACTTTCTCGAATCTTAATTTTCCGAACCTTGTCAAGTTCCTCAGTAATACTTTGCATTTTAACTTCCATTTTTTCAAACTTGTCATCCACTTTCTCGAACTTTCCTTCTACTTTCTCGAGTTTTTCTTCAACTTTCTCGAACTTTTCTTGAGATTGCTTTTCAACGCATTTGATGGAAGCATCAATAGCAACGAACTTGTTCTCGATCGCGTCAAGCTTACCTTGGATGATGTTTTTCTGTTCATCTAATTTTTTGAGAAGATTCTGTTGTTCACTCTTTTGCTCGGTACGTTGTTTTTCCATTTGTTCGAGAACACTCTGTTGTTCACTCCTTTGCTCGGTACGTTGTTTTTCCATTTGTTCTCTCTGTTCCTTGCGTTGTGTCTCAATTTGTTCTTTCTGTTCTTCAAATTTTGCAAGGAGAACAGCCATCATGGATGACATATCGGAACTAGTACTTACTCGTTCTTCTATCATTTCAACCTCGAATTGAAATGTATCCAAATCTTCGTTTTTCTGGGTTAAATAATCCTGTAGACGAATAATGAGATCATTTTTCGATCCAGCAGTAGGAAGACTTCGCTTAGTCAATTCCGCCTTCAACTCAGTCAAACTTAACTGATTTAGTGTTTTACCCATTTTAACTTTTCAAAACGCGAGCACTTTTACTTATTTCAAAATGTTTTACACTTTGTTTATTGTTAAAACACACGCGCACTTTTTATTTTATTCGCGAAATTATCTGATTCGCACAAATAAATAAGTTTTATTCCACTTTTCTGACACCAATGTAATGTTTTATTCCGGGTTCACAATAAAACTTATTTAATTTCCACTTATATTTCCGTTCAAATAAGAACACACTTTATTTCAACTCAATTTACTTTTATTATTCGCTCAAACAAACACACTTTTAAATCACTTTATTTACTACTAACAATTCGCAACACTTTATTTCACTTTGTACTGTACTCTTTCACTTTCAAGATTAAACTGTCAACTGTCGGTGTCTACGCTGCCTTTTATACCGGAATCTCGAGACTCGAGAACGTCCTCGAAGGCTCTCGTCCCTGTCTCTCGAAACTTCCTTTCCAGGAAGGGCACTTCATACTTCCAGTCTAGTGGGATATTTTGAGATGTGTTCAGTGTGGGATATTTTGAGATGTGTTCAGTGAGATATTTTTAGATGTGTTCAGTGGGATATTTTTAGATGTGTTCAGTGAGATATTTTTCTTAATTACTAAAGGTCCGTTCACATTTCTACCTTTGCAGGAGTAGGTAGTGTGTTCAGACTTTTATCTTAAAAGTAGTTCAGTAATTCATCGTTACATAACGAAACTTTCAAAATAGTCTTGAAACTGTTGTTTTTAAATGCTTATAGTTTAGGTTCTAGTGGTTGGATATTCAAGATAAAGGTCTTCAGATTTAGGGAAAATGAGAGAGTATCGTATTTTGCACTTACAATACACACATAAGATACAACTTTGAGACAATCTGCATAAAGTGTTATATGCAAAAATGCATTTTATCCGTTTTTGGAGTACGTCACAAGGATAAAACTTCTCCACAATATATGTAAACCTTAATTATATCAAAAAATAAAAAATTCATTCCTGGCCGCGCAACGTCCACATTCCATACAAACTTGCCCATTCTCCTTTATTTTTGTCAGATTTTTGAATAAAATCAAATTCCAAAAAAATTCCATTTTTTTTAAATTTCCTCTAAATCCATCGAGTGAGACATCAAACGAAAGGTCTCTTTAAGCTCTATTCAGAACTGAAAACTAAAAGTTTTTTGGAGTCCCGGTTCCAAATTTGTTTTCCTTCTTTTTCTTACATTCCGAGGCCGATATCTAAAGTCTCGAAAAAAGTTTTGGTTTACAGATATGAGCTCAGTGAGTTGGCCTATGCATTCCTGTAAAAAAATTACAAATTTATTTTTGTCAGATTTTTGAGATAAAATCAAGGAAACAAAAAGTTTTTTTTGGAGTCCTGGTTCCTGAGATATTTTCAACCAAATTTTTTTTTTCTTTCTTTTTCTTACACTCCAAAGCCGATATCTTTTGACCAAAGTCTCGAAAAAAGTTTTGGTTTACAGATATGAGCTCACAGTGAGTTGGCCTATGCATTCCTGTACGAAAATTACAAATTTATTTTTGTCAGATTTTTGAGATAAAAATCAAGGTTACCCTTGCCAAATAATAAAATCCACAGACTCGATTGTCAGTTAATGTTTTAATTAAATTTTTAAATTGTAAATATGTTAGTATATCATTTTTAGCTAATATTAATTGTATATTGTGCATGTGGATAGTGTTTAATTGTTTTTGTCCTTCTAACTACTAACACATGCACTAATGATGAACCCTCTGATAGTAGTATACAGCTTGCTCTAAGCTGACTACATCAAAGAAGTTTCTTGGAGTTCCGGTTCCTGAACATGACTCCACTCGAGCAATATTGAATTTTCCTTTTTTCGTATTTTGAATTATGGGTAAAAAGTTGTTCATGTTCGAAATGTACTCGAAAATTTTAATCGCAATTAGCGAGGTATCCGTCGGATTTAAATTTTGCTTGAATTATTCGTATGAAATCGGAGAATTTTCCAACCCAACGAACGGATACCTTTCTAAGGACTAATGAAAATGTTCACGCCAAAACATGTTCCACAATTAAATCAAAAGTGAATTGAAATTACTTTTCAATTTCACGTGAAATGAAATTGCATGTTCTACATTTCAATCGATTTCGAAACTGCTTCCAACTTTCAAATTATTTTCAATTTTGATAGAAAAATGAAGCAGAATTTAAAATTGAATTTTGAATTGAAAAAAAATTGAAAAAAAAGAAAAGATAACAAGACAAACTGCCAACGTGCACATGGGTTCGAATCCTGTGGCCTGATTATGGAATACGAAGTCGATCGTTAAAGGAGGCGAATGTAAAGTTTTGTATTATTGGGCGCATTCATGAATGTAGTGACTACGTAGTCGAATTTTAACTAGCTTTTGGAATGCGCATTTGCACTACAAAAGCTAGTTGACAGATGAAATAAAAAAAATGTGTTTTGAGTGTTTTAAATAGCTTTTTTCCTTGTAATTCCTCAATTTCATAATTTATATTTACTTACTGCACAATTAATTTTATTTTATATGCTTCTTTCATCAATTCCACCAAAAAATTTAAATCAAAATATAATTGTTTCCATCAAACAGCTGACTAAGAAATTTCAACTAACTTTGAAGTGAAAATTTTTACACTACGTCGTCGGAGGGAAATTTTAACTAACTTTTTAGTTGTTTTCAGCCAATCAGAACGAGTCGACTACGTAGTCACTAGGTTCGTGAATGCGCCGATTGTCTTCGCTTTCGCCTTTATCGTTTTACCTTCCCATCGATTTACGACACCTTTTTCTTGCCGGATTTTGTTTCGACCGACAAAAGAAATTTTTGCTGTTGTTTTTCATAAAAAGTTTATTAAATACACTCTTACGAGTACAATTGTTTATATTTATAAACGTTTATCAACAAAGCAAATAAAGAAAATTGGAAATATTCGCTTCAAATTCCATAATTGACATATTCGAGGCGAGTCGAAAGAGAGATATCGAAACTTAAACAATCGACTTCGTATTCCATAATTAAGCCACTGGGGCCAAATCACATTGCTCTTTTAATCAGGAGGTCTATTACGTAATACGAAACGAGCGGCAAGTCAACGATACTAAAGTAAACGATATTCACGACAAAGAGCGATTATGTTAAACGAGAAAGTCGTTTGGCCAAACTAAACCGAAAAAAATATTTATTTTTAGGCTCATATGAATTCTACCAGGGGGTCTATTACGTAATACGAAACGAGCGGCAAGTCAACGATACTGAAGTAAACGATAGTCACGACAAAGAGCGATTATGTAAAACGAGCAAGTCGTTTGGCCAAACTAAACCGAAAAAACATTTTTTTTTTAGGCTCACATGAATTGTACCAGCAAACACAATAATACCATGACAGCTAAACGAAAACGAAAGTTAACCTTTTGTTCCCGGAGTAACTTTTTTTTTTAAATTTGTTTCACGAAAAATTACAAAAATCTTGAGAAAAAGTTTTGATATTTTCTAATTACACACCAAAATGAAAAAATAATGATTGATTTGGTAATTACATTGTATAAGGAATGTTTTGAGCTAAGAGTACAAAAGTTGAAGTCTATTTTTGAGTAAAAAAAATTAAGAGATAAAAATGCGCGTACAAACCAATGTGTTTTACCAAAAAGTCATATTAAACTGGTATTTAGATTGGAAAAGCAAATTTTCTGATGAAAAACACGTTTACATATTCCATAGATTGAAGAACCATTATAATCATTCTCTTTCAGTATTACCGTTATTTAATTTGATAGCTCTAAGCTTAAGGCTACTTGAAAAATTCAGAAAACTCTCACAAATCCTGCATATTTTTAACTAAATATTAACTTTTATACAGATATTAAATTTTTTGTTGGTCGTACTACTCATAATGCAATAGCTCATGAAATAATTTTCAAATTTTGGTTATTACAATAAAAAAAAAATTAATGGGTGGTTTCATGGTGAAACCACTAGGAGGCAAAGGGTTAAACGATAGGTAAATGGCAGTCGTAAAGACTAACGAGTGTCGTTGAAGTAAAACGATTATCGTAATACGTAGTTGCATTTCAACGAAAACGAAGTAGTTTCAACGATAACACTGGTTTACAAAATTAAACTTTTTTTTTGTTGCCGGAACCAAAATATACTTTTCTGAAGGTTCTCGGTGTGCTGAACTCGAATCCGAAGTCAAAAAAATTCTAGCAGCTCGCGTTTTTGAAATATTACCGTTAGAAAATGCAAAAAAACGTTTTTTTGACTACTTCGGACGTTTTTTTTTTTTTCATGTAAGAAAATTTTTTAAAATTAAAATTGTAACGGTTTCTAAAAGACCTGTTTTTCTTCTTTCAAAATCTGTTTAAATCGTTCCGATATCTTTCAGATAGGTATAGATATCTTAAGATGAACTAAGGCCCAATTTATTCACTCTCCATTAAATTTAAAGGCACCATTAAAAATTTAAAATCTGTCAAATCGCATACGAATTTTAAAATTTCCCATTTTTAATGGCGACTTTAAATTTAATGGAGAGTGAATAAATTGGGCCTAAGTGTGTTTTGCTCAAAAATCATAGAGGATGTAATAACTTTATAATACATTGGTAAGCCAAGCAGCACATGTGTTGTCGAAAAAATGTTAGCTGTTGCTGACTACATATTTAATACCCTTTTCAAAAATGTAATTAAAAGACTTTCATCAGCTCTAGTTTCTTAGTTTCAGCAAAGTAGATATAAAACAGAAAAAAACATGTATTTACTTAGAAAAACTTTATTTAAAAAAATAAATTAACCATTAGTTTCCAAAAAACTTCGTTTTAAGGCTCTCCTCTGGTGTGCTGACTTTGGAAAATGACATATAAGAGACCAACAATAGTCGGACATCATATTCGTATCCCAGAAACCCTGGTATAAAGTTATTACATCCTCTATGATATTTGAGCAAAACACACTTACTTCATCTTAAGATATCTCGACCTTTACGAAAGATATCGGAAAGATTTTGAAAGAAGAAAAACAGGTCTTTTAGAAACCGTTACAATTTTAATTTTAAAAAATTTTCTTACATGAAAAAAAAAACATCCGAAGTAGTCAAAAAAACGTTTTTTTGCATTTTCTAACGGTAATATTTCAAAAACGCGAGCTGCTAGAATTTTTTTAACTTCGGATTCGAGTTCAGCACACCGAAAACCTTCAGAAAAGTATATTTTGGTTCCGGCAACAGAACCCTTGTTAACCAGTGTAATCGTTTTACAAAAAAGGGCCCTAGTAGAAAAAATTAGGGACATATAACGACCATTCGCTAAATGTCCAATTTTTTTTTCTGTCACTTTTGACAGATAAAATAGGATGTTAGAGAATTGGTGAACATTTGTTGCGAAAAATTGGCCAAGCTATTAGAAGATCTTCCAATCGTGTATACTTAGCTTAAGGGTGCTATCATAAATGCATGGTTGCGCAAGTCTGACGAATGCAAAGCATTCATTAATGCAAATGACAAATGTCAGGTGTTCATAAATGAATCATTTATTTTCAAAACATGATAAGTCCATGATTTCAAATTTTTCAGGAGAAGAAAAAAAAGTTCTATTTTCTTTTGTTAATGGCGTTTTTAATTGGCAATCTGGAAGCAAAAAAAAGCAATCTAAAAGCGATCAATTGGGCAAAACTGACAGTTCTGATTCTGAAAAAAGAGAATTTCTCTTCTGGTTTTAAAAACAGAATCAGAAGCAGAATCACTCACACATTCATAGATTTAAATGTCAGCAGCACAAAATGTTTGCAGCACAAAAACAAATGCAATTTGGTGCGAATACACATATATGTGAAATGTGACTCATCCAATACATTCACACCAAACATCAGATACTCCGGAATAAAAAAAAACTGTTCAATTTGGGATTCCGAATCGAAGAACAATTCCGAATTGCCAATTAAAAACGCCATAAGTGTAGTAAAATGTATAAAAAATACATTTTGTAGAACTTTTACCTAGCTACAGAATATCGTTTGGTATTTACTTTTTGGACCGATTGTTGAAAAGATTAAAAATAAAAACGATTTTGGACTTATCATACTTTGAAAATAAACGAATGTGAAATTAGTTTTAAAATCAATATACAATTTTTGTAAAGCCTCAGTCTATCAAACAATTGCATTTGGGAATAGAATATAATATTACTCATAAAAAAGTTGCTGTTTATTTTCAAAAGATGATAAGTCCAGGACTTTTATGATGTTTTGACAATAAAAATTTTTTTCGCTTAGCTGTAAAATCGAATATAGACTGAGTAGATGCTTCATATTTTGAAGGCAGGTGTGGTTATCCCCCAAGAACATATTCAGTTAAAAAACGAATTTTGAAAAAAAGTGGACTTATCATGTTTTGAAAATAAACGATTCAAATGTAAAACGCAAATATTTGCAGCGCAAATGTGCAAATGAAAAAATTCCCATGCGCAATGAATTTAAACTTGAAGAAAGAAGGAACATGACGTAAAAAATGATACAGCTTTCCTTTATTTCTCAATTCTATCAAAATTTTGAATGGAAATTCAAAATTCAAGTCAAAATAACAAAAATAGCCGCGAATTTCTTGTATATAATAAATTTGTAAACATTTGAAGAAATGTTTAAAAAAAAAGATTTTTTTCTTAAAGGATGAATTGAAACTTCAAACTTTTGACAAAAGACCCAAATCAGAAAAAGTTTTCATAAATTCAAAGTAAAATACATACATGCGCAAATAGTTTTTCTGACATTAGTCTGATCGCAAAAAAAAAAAAAAGCACCCTAAGTACTCTTCTGCTTTTAAATATTCCGTCAATACTTACGTTTTCAAAAAGAAATTAGTTTTTCAAATGCCATTCCATCCTAATGCAACTTCATATCTATTACATCTCGTAAAAAAAAAAAACTTTATTATGCCCCATTTATGCAGTGACAACTTATCAGTTTCTTACCATTTTTGTCGTTCAAAAGCAATTCCATTTTTCAAATGATGACAAGAAGCGCCATAAAAGATTGAACTGAATAAATCGTAAAAATAGGCCATAAGTCAGCCGTTTATGAGTGCTTCAAGCACCACACCTTCAGGAGACAAATTTTCCATTACATCTTTTTGTTCGCTTTGTTTTTCTTTTACTTTTATTTAAGGTGAAGAAAATTATTCTTAAACCATAGAAATATGCAAACAAATTACTGGTTACACAAAAACCTCTTTTTTTTAGTATTAATTGTTTTTTTTTTTTTTATTGATCAACTTCGAAAATCGGTTTTATATATGCTTTTTATCCAGAATTCTCTCTCACTAAGCATTTTGTTAAGTTATTACACAAATATTCTATTATTATGTCTGTTTTTGTTTTGGTTGCTTGTGTTTCATGTTTTTCTTATGTTAAATAGAAAAAATGTATCTTAATTTTTTTGTTTTTGTTTAATGTTTTCATTGATTAAATTTTGGTACACGTGCTACCACATATTACTTAAAAAACAAAACACAAAAAAAATTGTATGTCCTTTTTGTTTTCTCATTAATAATCATATATATATATATAGCTTGCTTTTCACTATTTTTTTTTTTTGTAAATTATAAACTGTTTAATTTTTTTTTTTTAATGTCTTGTATTATAATTTAATTGTTGTAATAATTAATAAATGCAGTATTTCGCGACGGCAAAGAAAAAATATTCTACTTCTGTGTTGACATTAATTTAATTATGTACTTTTTATACTTTTTGAAATGTATGAATAAAGTTTATTTATTTTGCTTCTTTTAAATACTTCTAATTAAATACAATATATATATATGTATATATATAAATATATATAATCAGTTATATATATAAATATAATTAATAATTCATTGTATCTTTGCATGACAACAATGCGATGTTTTTTATTTTAATTTGAATAAAAGTTGTTTACCTTTATTTAAAAAAAAAATTACTTGAAGCAGAATGTTAAAATTTCTTATAAATTAAAAACAAAACGAAAACAATAAAAAAAAATATATATATTAAAAATAGTTTAGTTTTAATTTCATTTTGTTTTTATTGTATTTTATTTATTTTATTTTTTTTTTAATATATATTATTGGAATATAAAGAAAACAAAATTTAACGGCGATAAGGATGTTTGTGTGTATGCGCAGTGTGAAAATAAGAAATTGTTTTTTTGTGAGAATAAAAAAGTTAATTATGTATGTTTAGAAAAAGCCCTTTTTGGAGAAGGAAAAAAAAAACAACTTTGAAATTGTTGCAATTGTTGGAAAACAAAAAAATTAAATAAATGAAATGTAATGATGGTTTTTTATTTTTGCATGGAAATGGAGGGAGTAAAAAGAGGATGCAAAAAATGTTATCAATTTGAATTCTATACTTTATTAGTTTCCATCTAAAGAAAAAAAAAAATTGTATAAAGTATTATATTGAGTGGGGTGCTTTTTGCTGTGTTGTTGTTGATTTTTTTTAATACAAAGACGAAACAATACACTTATAATTTATATTTCTTATATGTATATTATTTTTTTTATATTTTTTAGATTCCTTAAAATTAAAGTTGTTGGTTTTGTGTGTGTTTTTATTGATGTTTATTTTTATTATTATATATTTTCTTTTATATTTTTATATGCCATTTTCACACAATTTAATGGTACATAAATTACGACACGTCCTGATCTTCAACATCTTGAATTTGTTCTTTTTGCTCACCTTCGCCTTTAAGAAGAAAAAAAAAAAAGAATATGTTTAAGAAGGATATACCATACGAAAATTGTACATGTTAATAAAAAAAATGTATCCAACGAAAAAACCCTATGTGGATAGACTATAAATCTATGAAGACCTTCATAATTATGTGAGAAGTTTTTCAATGGTTTTTAATGGTCAAATAAATTGATGTGTTTATTATTTGCGTACGTGATTGGCTTTGTATACTGATATGTTTAGTTCATTGAATTTGGAATCATATATTAATAATAAATTGTGTAAATTTTCGTTGTCGTGGTCTTTTTATGTATGCAATTATTCAGTGCTATATTTACGTTTATTGCGTAATTTATCCAAAAACTTTATACACATGTAATTAATTAACACATTTTTAAAAGCATTCACAAAAGTTCGAAATGATACTGAATATTTTGGTATCTTTAATTTTCTTCAGTTTCAAGAAATTTTACTGGGATCAGAACTTTTTTTCTGATCTCATAAAATTTAAAAGAAAAAGGTTTTTTCTGAACCCATGTAAATGCACTGAAGAAGAAAAATTATTTGTTTTATTAAAAAAATACAATCGACTTTATTCTGCATCGTGTTTTATACAACAAAATGTGTATGTAGAATATTTGTTCCGTATTGAATCTCCGTTTGAATACATACAAAAATGGAATATGAAAAATCATTTGCAATGAGATCTAAGTTATTCAAACGAATGAACTTCAATTTTAAATAAAAAAAACTACGATAAAAATTATATTTGCATTAAAAAAAATCTCGTTTAAAAACAACTTCTCAGATACTTGTTGCTCGTTTTCGTTGTATCTATTCATGAAAGCGTTTTAAGTGAATTTACTTGCTTCAATGCTAGCGTTTTTTCCACAATTTTTTAGAAGAGATTTGAATAATGTTTGATACAAAAATCCATTTTTAGTATTATCATGATTTGTCAATCACCTCAGAAATATGTAGGTACATTTATAAGTTTTTTTATTTTTGTATTAGAAAAAAAACTTTAAATTGTGTTCGAAATAGGGTGATAAGTAAAGTAGAAAATTTGTTTACTAAGAAATTCGTTAAGTATAATTTGTTATAATCACATTTATCTCTAATTGATTGAACAATCTCTGGAGGATAATTTTAATTTATAATTATCTACTTACCGTCAGCCTGCATATCGGACGTCCATAGGGTAAGGTTGTCCCTTAAAAGCTGCATGATAAGTGTCGAATCTTTGTAGCTCTCCTCGCTAAGTGTATCCAGCTCAGCGATGGCATCATCAAACGCTGCTTTCGCCAGTCTGCAGGCGCGGTCCGGCGAGTTCAAAATTTCATAGTAAAACACCTATAAATTAAAAAAAAAAAAAAAACGAAAATGCAAATGTTAATTCATGAAAGAATTAAACATGATAGTTTTTTTTAAATACTTACGGAGAAATTAAGAGCTAATCCCAGACGAATTGGATGTGTTGGAGGAAGATCGTTCATGGCGATATCGCTGGCAGCCTTATAGGCAATCAGTGAATTCTCAGCGGCATCCTTACGATCTGATCCGGTAGCGAATTCAGCCAAATAACGATGGTAATCACCCTTCATTTTATAATAGAATACTTTACTTTCCCCGCTAGTTGCACATGGAATGAGATGTTTCTCCAATACATTCAAAATATCCGAACAGATATCGCGCAATTCTTTCTCTACTTGGCCGCGATAGGTTTTGATCATTTCAAGCTTTTCTTCGGCTCCCTTATTTTCTTCCTTCTGTTCGATTGAGGTGATTATTCGCCATGAGGCACGACGAGCTCCAATCACATTTTTATATGCGACCGATAGAAGGTTTCTTTCTTCAACCGTAAGTTCAACATCCATGGATGCGACTTTCTTCATGGCTTCAACCATTTCTAAAAAAAGCAAAAAAATAAAATTAGATTGTTTTTAAATAATAGCAAACAATTAAACGATTCATTTACCCATGGAATGTTGCTATTATACTTTCGTTTGTTTGCCATAATTTTAATAAAAACAGACAGCAGGAAAAAAATGTATTTCCTTAAAATTGCCTTTTAAAATGCCGATACATAAGGTTTTTTAAAATCTATATGCTTTGTTTAACTGATAAATATTATCATAAGTGACGCTGAAGCAATTAGATCTACGAAATATGGATTGTTTGTAAAACAACGCAAACAAAAAGCACTAGAATATCTACCACCTGTATTTTTACCAAGTTTATAAACGGTGTCAAGGCTTATAATGTACAAATACTTTATAAGGGTGATTTTGAATTTAGCAAATGATTCATTTTCCTATAACAATAATGGTCGTTCAAACCAATACGAAAACTTTGGTGCTAAAGAGTAGATGAACAACATCCTATTAATTTATAAGCGAAAAACAATCGCAAGCATGTATATTTCCCGAACAATGCATTAGATCTTGAGGATGATAAACAAATTAAAGACAGAAGAATGTCAATTTATTGCTTTAATTTAGTATTTATTTTAAGTACAATATAAATTGAAAAGAGGTATTTTGAAATCTCTTCCCACAATTTTGTAAATATCTAATATATTTTTTTTTTATATATTACGTTCAAATATGTATATTTGGATAAATCTTTAAAACACAGCTAGCTCAATATTCTTCTTATTTGCGGTAAATAACATTGAATAGTCAAACAATAGACACCACACCCTATAACCGCCTCCCCCAACTCAAACTATCATGTTTAACCATCAAAAAATAAATACAATAGATTTCAATTTCCAATTTAGACAAAACCAAGGTTGAACTTAAAAACAAGGTCATTGTTTTTTTTTTTTCCTGTGTATATGTACATTTTATGTTTCTTTTTTATATAGTTAGAACTTTGGGGAGTGAAATATACTCATGCAAAAAAGGGTGAAACAATATAAAATTACGCAATACTGCATTTCGTTTACTGAGTAAAGAGGATTCATCACAAAGGTGTGGTATGACTAAGGTTTAAATAAAAGACCAAGACAATGGTCGTTTACTTACGCATGGCAAAGCATTTTTTGACAATTGATGAAGTTTCACATTCCCACCCTCTTTTAATTTCAAATTCTATATTGTCTCTTTTATACCTGTCTAATTTTAACATTAAAAACAAAAAAAAACATTAAAAAACAGTACACCGGTGAAGCATGCAAAACTATAACTCCAATTTTTCGAAATTGAGATTTCGAATGAATGCTACAATACCTCAAACCAGGGGGCTGTTTCTCGACAAGCTACATCAACTTTATCAGCTACATTTATATACATCGAAGACCCCAAAAAACAATAGTAAAGCTCCATTTAATATTGAGAAATATTGTTTGTGGTCGGAATAATTCAAAAATAGTAAAATTTTATCCGTGAGGCCGGATGGGACGGAGATATTGAAGTTTAAAGTCGTTGATGTAGTTGATGTAGCTCGTCGAGAAATAGGCCCCAGGAATTCTCATTTTACTCACAATTAAAATTACTAATTATTCAAATTTCATGAAAATGTTCTATAAAATTTGGTGCACCGATGATATACATAAATTATGTTTGCAGAAAACTTATTTCTCCCCAAATGTTAAGAATTAATTCTTAAGAATCATTTATTTAAAGAAACAAATTTAAAATAATTTCTGAATGAATCATAGGGTCGTATGCACAAAAAATGATCTCTTTTCTCACATTTCAGTAAATTTTCTTGAGATCGATCTAATTACTCATTTTCTTGAAATAGATTTCAAGAAAATGTACTGAAAAGTGAGAAAAGAGTTAAAGATCATTTTTTTGCATTATGAGTTTAAGAATCTCAATTCAGTGTTTTTACCTTTTTGTCAAGTATACCTTATTCTAATAGTCTTCTCAATATTGCAAATATGTATTCTTTTCGAAATCATGCATTGAAGATTACCTTATAATACCTACCATTTTTTTTGTCACATCTTCAAAAATCTTTTTACAGCAAGACAAGAGTGCATATATTTGAATGTTAATAGCCCTGTTTCATTGGAAGTGGTAGTTTACTCGTGAGTAGATATCTAGTACAACTTCACATACATACCTATCTCCTCGAGTAGAAGATCAGGTGTTAATTGTAGTACTAGATCTACTCATGAGTAAACCACCACCTCCAATGGAACGGGGATTATATCTGTATTTATGTTGTGATAGTTACCTATCCATTTAGAATTTTTAAGAGATGGAAAAAAAATCAACCAGTGTATAAATCGGGGACTTCTCCTTTGTTTGACACTGAGTCGTCTTACAACTCAACTAGCTTAAGAAATTAAGAAATTAATTGAACCGGTAAATGGCTGTACAAGCCCAAAAAATATTGTTCAATAGGCAATTTAAAATATTTTTCCGGGAAGTAATAAGATATACCCACTTATGCATCTCTTTTTCTAAAAAGTTTTATTTGGTATTTGTGATGCATTTTCTTCACCCACTCAATTATTCTATTTTGGATAACCTTTGCGTATTTTGTAAGTCGTTTTCCATTTGATGTCAAGATTTTTCTGAAGAACAACAAAATTTTAAACCGAGGAGTGTGTTTGAAAATGCACATGATTGTATGTGTGAATCTTGACAAAAATCCAGTCACATATTTGAATCTCGATTCTATTTTTTTTTTTTTAGTCTAAACTCTGAAGCCATTTGCCATGGCACAAGAAATCTGCCATTTTTTCCCCCCCTTTTTTAGCTTTCAGATTAAGAAATCTAACTCTAGTTCGACTAATGGAAGGCGAAATTAATTTTCACCTTTTCGATTGATTTCGAGACTTGATCATTCAAAAATGTTATGGAATAGATTTAGATCATATTTAAAATTAAGAACTACATTTCTAAAGAATCGAAGAAAGATTTCTGAATGCTTTCTAATGCCTAATTGTAGAAAGCTCTAGCACCGTTTTGAAATGGCGAAGAATTGTTTAGAAGTTTACTTGAGATTTTTAATTGTGCGCAGATTTATTAGGTACAAATGGAAAAACATTTAATAAACCTGTAATATGTTTATAATACCTATAAGGAACTTTCTTAAATCTTAAAATTTTTATATACGAAGGTATGTAAGTAGGAACCTACAATTACGTTTAAATATTTCATTAATCTAATTTTGCGAACTCAAGGAATATAATGATTTATATTTAGCTTAAACTTAATTTACCCTCATGAAAAATATTTGCATGTTTTTTTTTCGTTCTTTCTTTATGTAGGTAGGAAAAATCTACTATGGACTTTATTTAACTAAGATAAAACAACATCATTTTTAAATTAAGAGCATTACTGATAACTTATTTAGTTTCTAAGAAGGGCTATATCTACCTATAAATTTTTTATTAACAAACAAACGTTTTTCATGAAATATTCTATTTTATACAGACCGAAAACATTAACCTAGATACATGTCTTCCAGATAATAATGATTATAAATTGTTTACTCTTCAATTACAAATGTATTTTTTAAAAAACTAAGACAGTCAAATGAACGGTTGACGTAACAATCATACATTATTTAGAACAGTTCCAAAGCAGGTACCTTCTTCTCCCAAAATGCTAAATAATCCATCTTCCCTTTGAATGTTCGATATTTATAACTGATTACTACTTAAAAAAAAAAAAACAACAAATTTTGGATAGTAAATTCAAGTTTCCTTGACGATAAATTTGTATGATAGCATTTATATGTATATGAATGTACATAGCTACTACGTAAGTAAAAATAAAAAAAAAATAACAAAAATGACTAATTCCAATTATTCAGAGTCATGCATTCATCGTTTGAAAAAGAAAAAACATGTAGTCATAAGATGAGGTGGGTTGTGTGGCGTTGTAGGTATATATTATGTTTGCTTTGTTAATTCATCTAGAGTTTAAAAAAGAACTCTAGACATTCTAGAACTGACTTGAAGATTAAATAATTATTTTTAAATGAAAACAAAATTATTTGAAAATTATAGATAATGACAATATAAAATAGAGTGGAATTTTTATTTTAGAAAAACTATTGTAGTTATAACATCCCTATTTGTCTAGACATAACCATAGACCCAATATAGTTTACTATGAAGCCCCCACTTAATTAAAGCCTCAAAGGCAGGCGGCACTACCATGCGCCATTGTACCAAGCACAAAATCTTTAAGAAATAAAGCATTTCTTTCTTTATAAATGAATAGGTACCCCCCTTCTCTTTTTTTATACCTGCTGGTGGAGGTCATGACAAAAATCTATATCACAAGCTCGCTCAACTTAGGCTTAATGAGGGGGTGCATAGCTGAAAAAAATTATGGAATATTTTAAGAGGGTGACTATGTTTGGAATTAATGCAATACTTTCTTTAAGTTTAGATAATACTCGATATAACTATCGTCATCGTCAAGCAATAATGAAAGCGAATGAAGCAAAAGTATAACTAAACTATAATTTGATGGGAATTCGTGTGTGAATCATTGCAAAAAATGATTTACGATTGCGACAACGACGACTACGAACTTCAAAAAATGTAGGTTCTTGTGTGGTAGTGGTTTTTGATTCAGTTGGATGAATCATTTTTCTTTCTACACCAAAAAACCAAATGGAAAAGAAAGAAACAACCGACCGTAGAGCAGTGGAGACAGCGACGCAGCGCAGCCGGCAAAAAAAAAAAAAACCAAGCAAGTGAAAAGATATATGAATACAAGAACCTCAATTTCCAATTCCTTGTTTCTCTCGACAACGGATTCAAAAAAAAAAAAAAAAACCAGAAAAAAGAAAAACTAATAGACAACAGCAACCCTTAGAGGGGGATTCCCTTCTCTTCCATCCAATTTCATTTACACACACAAAAGTGCTTCAATGTAAGAAATTAGAATAGTTTTGGGTTTTTTTTTCTACTACTTGCATAAGTTTCCTTTATTTTGTTGTTCTCCATAAAAAAAAAAACAACGATTAAGCTACGTCAAGTAAAAAAAAAACAATTTTGACAAATAAATTATAAGTAGGTAGGAAAATTCTATGGAAATGGAAAATTGCACGCAAAATTGGATGGATAGAAAAAAAAGAGAAGAAAAACCTGACCCAAGAGACACATAGTAATTATGTATGTATACTACAAAATATAATAGTGTTTGTGTGTACACATACAGACACACACGCTAATGCTATACTTTTTCCTTGGCTGCTTCTGCATGGAAAAACTACGTCATGTTTTCTTCCATCTCGCTTGTTATATTATAGACGTCTTTGCATCAACTTGAGGAAATGAGAAAATATGACATTTCAAGTTTAACATTTTTTTTTTGTTTCTTCTTGTGTGATACCATTTTACACACACAAACACATACAACTCTGCACAGCAACACTGCTGGGGCTGTTGAGTGTTGAGTGAAAAATAAAAAAGGGCGGCCAAGGGAGTTAAATTATACTTGAAATTTAGATACAAAAAAAAAAAAAATCAGTTGAAAAAAAAATTGAGAGAATCCTAAATGATGAATATTTTTTTGAACAAATCGATGAAAAATACGTTACGAAAACCATGTGATTGGGGAGCATCGTGTAGAGCGCAAAAACAGACAAGGATGGCATCATTGGTGGTTTTTTTTTTCGTTTGTGTGAATTGACACGGACACTCCGTCCAGCAGCAAACGAAACCAACTGCCACCGCCAATTTCCGTCTTTCGAAAAAAAAAAAAATCAATACATAGAGAGAAATTCGTCAACTCTACAAATTATTTCTTTTTTGTGGAGAAATTCTTTTATGAAAACAAGAACAAAATCATGTTCATTTGTTGAGCGGCTAAATCTTAATTTTTCTAAAGAGCAATTTTGCTATGTCGCACATTTTTCTTTGCCCGGACCTTTTTGTTTTATTGATCCATTCATTGATTTTTTGTATTCCATAATCAGTCTGTCTCATGTCTTGGTCTCCCGTTGGCTTTTTCTATCCAGTGTTCGAATTCAACATCTCTCCCCCATTTTTAGTTAATGAAAAAAAGAAAAAAGAATAAGAAAATACACCAACGAAAAAAAAAGTTAAAAAGGCGGCATAGCAACGCATTTTAAAGAAAAAGAAAAAAAACCAGATTTTTTTTCTTCTGAAAAAATTTATTTGCTCTTCCGAAAAAAAATAATAATGGTTCTGGAACAAAATGACGGATCTCTTTTACTACCTTTTTTTGGTCTGGATAACAACGCCATTAAAAAGAAAAAAAAAAGTATAAGAAAATCAAACATGAAAATTTAATGTGAGGACTGAGTGGAGACAAAAAAACACTTGCAAAATTTTTCCCAGCTAAGCACCTCTTCATTACTACTTGCCACAACCTCTGCTCTGACCTTTTTCGCCCCTCTTCCTTTTTGGATACATGTTCAATTTTTTTTTAAATCTATATATATATACCTATATATTATACGTACGAAATATATATATATATATGTATGAAGAAAAAAAAAATCATGCAGAAAAAATGAGTTAAGGAGTAAGAAAAAAAAAACTTGTATCTTTCTCTAGATCATTCCATGGGAAAAATTTTGGATAATTTTGAAAAAAAATGTGTTTTAACATGATATTACACACTTACCATCATAGCGTTCGGCTTGTTCAGCCAATTTAGCCTTGTAAACATTATTTTCGCGTTCAGACATCGTGTTGTCTCGGAGAAATAAGTTGCTTTATAATCCTTGAAAAGTAATCCGAAAGAAAAGAAGAAAATCTGCGAATTAGTATAGCTGGGCTGGACTCAAACTTATGGTTTTTTTTTTGTTTGATTTTTTTTCGATAAGAAAAAAAAATATATAAACTATTTGGGCACAGAAAAAATTATAGTATATATGAGAGAAAGAAAAAAAAACGAATGAATTATAATGGAAAAGCTATGCTAATATATTGTGGAGACTTTTTTTTTTTATTACTTTTCTTTTCAAAAATTTAAAAACTCTTCTTCGTGTGAGGACTCGTCGTCGTCGGCCTGGTCGAATTCAATACTGAGAGAGGAATTATTGTATTTGGTCGGTTGGTTTTTCTCGTTTGGTTCGTTTGTTCTACGCCGAGGTGGATGGATGGAACGTTTGCACACATGCGCGTTTTTGTGAATAACGTGGAAATGGAACAGTATGCTTTCTTGTTCTTTTAGTTTATAGATGTTGGGAGGGAGAAAGAGTAAAATATATTTTTGTGCTTAATCAATATGGCCCCACCTTATCTTGTTTCTCTTTTTAACATTTGGCTGGAATTGTTGGCCTTTGGATATTGTTTTCTTTGTCGCTTATTTGGTGGCGGTGGTGACACATACAACGCATACATATTGAAAATGAGAACACACATTGGTTTTTTTTTTTTCTTGTAAATGGCGGACATTTTGGATTTTTATTTTTAATTCCAAAATGGTTCTGATATGCTCGGCTCGTGTTCTCCGGGTTCCATTTTTTAGTTTTGTTTGATTTGGAATGAAACATTTATGTTGACTGGATGCGTTTGGTATGGGCGTTGCCAGCAGGTTTTAAATAATTTTTTTTAAAGCCGTGTGTGCATTGGATTAAAATTTTGGTTTTGCAAAGTAATTTTTATCAATAGGTTTGTTTTTTTGTTTAGGGGAGAGTGGGGCCAAATGTAACACTTTTTTCTAAAAACGATGGTTCTCCTACAAATTTGAAAATGGGTCAACCAGACCTTTTTTAAATTAAAGACCCATGTTTTATCTGCAAGATCCATCACAAAAATTCAGCAAAACATAACGGTAATGTTGAAAAATAAAGCTTCCAAAAAAAAAATCGTGTTGTTTCAACTTACCCCACATACGGGGCAAAGTGTAACACATACCGGGGTAGGTTGTACCAAGAACTAAAAATAAGAGAAAAATACCTTTATTTATGTTTGTATTTATTTATTTTTAATTAATAACAATAAAAACAAACCTCAGTCACGAAATTTTGGTGCAAATTAAAAAAAAAAGTGGAGCAAATCCAAGATTTCCAGAGAAAATTTAACAGTAGTCTTAAATTAAAGTTATTTGAATTCATAAATTGTTTTATAAGCTTTATGAATTCAAGTGGTGGTTCAAAAAGTGTTTCCAATTTCAAAATAAATACAAATTCAATTACAAGCATTCATATCCAGGGTTGTTTATTATATTAGGTAAACAATTTTTCAGTATAGGTATGTTTTTACATGGTACAACTTGCCCCGGAAAAATGTTACAACTAGCCCCAGCATGTAATTTTTCAAACAAAATCAATTTAAAAAAAAAGCGAAACTGATATAGACATAACATATACACGCAATTTGAGCCAAAACACAATTGCATATAACAAAAAAACACTTAGCACTCTATCTTTTTCGGGTAAATAGGTAGACCAAAAATAAAATTTAAAAAAAAAGTTACAAACATGCTTTTTTTGGGCACCACTAGTATAACTTCTCACCCTGTCGTCTAATTTTCAACTGAAGAAAATGTGCCGGTAGGTATGGAAAAATTGAGCATTTTTCTCCTTTACGCGTTTCTTAATATTGAAAGGAACATCGCTTTTTTTAACTGTTAATTCTTACCCCTGTTACTTTTAGCCCCACTCTCCCCTATCTATATAGATTTTGCACAAAAAACGAAATCGAGATTTTTGAAATCAAAACATTGCGTATATCTCGAGATATTAACATTTCAATGCAACCATGTCAAACAAATTTTTGATTATTTTTTTCTATGAGAGTTTTTTTCAAACCTCGTTTTCTCCGCTTTTTTTTTTTTTTTTGTTAATATTTTCAGATATTTCTATATGAACACTACAATTAAACTACCTTGGCACTACTGTTTTTATCGAGAGAAAGTAAAATCTGGATAATTATCTGGATTTTTCAAAAATCTATACAGATAAAGTTTTTGTTGTATTTAACACGTAAATTGTTTTGATTTCAAAAATCTCGATGTCGGTTTTTTGCACAAAATCTATATAGATAAACAAAAAAACACACCTATTTTACTTTCTCTCGATAAAAAATAGTAGTGCCAAGTTAGTTTAATTGTTGTGTTGTCGATAATTTATACAGAAATTTATCCAAAAATAGGTGTTTTTTTGTTTATCTATGTATATATGTAGATTTTGTGCAAAAAAATGACATCGAGATATTTGAAATCAAAACGATTAACGTGTTTAAAACAACAAAAACTTTATCTGTATAGATTTTTGAAAAATCCAGATAATTATCCAGGGGTCGAATTGCATCATACGTTCGTTAACGTATGGTCACTATGCGTCCCTATCTTTTTCTACTAATTAAATAGAGACAGAAATAGTCAAACCGTTAACGTATGATCGCAATCGTGTGCCGTGATTCGACCTCTGATTTTACTTTCTCTCGATAAAAACAGTAGTGCCAACGTACTTTATTTGTTGTGTTTGAGCACGGCACATTAGCCATGTTCCATTGGAGGTGGTAGTTTACTCATGAGTAGATCTAGTACTACAAAAAACACATGATCTTCTACTCGAGGAGATACGAAAGTGTAGTTGTTGTAGTACATTTCTACTCATGAGTAAACTACCACCTCCAATGGAACAGGGCTATTTTTGACAGACAGCTGCTAAAGTGTATGTACAGTGGTGCCAAACATTTGGACGGATTTCAAAAATCCCGATAGCACAAAATCTGTATAGATAAACAAGAAAACACACTTAATATTAACAAAAAAAAAAGCGAAGAAAATGAGGTTTGAAAAAAGCTCTCATAAAAAAAAAATAATCAAAAATTTGTTTGACATGGTTGCATTGAAATGACAATATTTCAAGATATACGCAATGCATTTTTTTCAGACAAAAGTCTTAAATGAATTCTGATAAGATTGTTGAACAAATATGTCAAAAAATAGACATACCTAAAAATAAAAAAGTTTCCACGAGAGCCTTTAGCTCTCGTTTTGACTTTTGTTTTGAGTTTGCTGCCTGAATAAATTTGTTTTCTCATTTTAAATTTTATATGGTAACATAATATGCTGAATTCACTACTGCATCACTGCTTTTGCATCACAACTATTTGTATGGAAAGGCAACACTACCTTACCTACAAAGTATCACGTTTGCACCAGAAATATTTGTGATGCAAATTTTTGAGGCGTTAATGAACTCAGCCCTATTCTTCAGTCGTTTTCGTATCTAATAATCTCTCTATGTCGTGCCTTTCGTTTCTATGCGTTTCGTTTTTTCTGCCGTTCTTTTCGTTATACACAATAAGGCCCCTGAAAAAAGTACACTAAAAAAATAGTTTTTTTCTATTTTATTATCGGCGATATTCTGCAATCCATCGGAGGAATAATCTCGAAATATTCACCAATTACCATTCTGCTCATAGAGGAAGGAATACCTAGAGACGCGACTTCGGTTGGTTTTTCTCTTCCACCCTACAAGCTGCAATGAGAGGAAAAACTCCACAGTGCTTATATGTGGTAGTTTTCCCGTGCATTTTAAATGGCACCAACACATTCAACTGTGGAGTTGAGCTCAAAACAATTAAAAACAATTTAAGTGCTCAGTAGGAAATAAATTCATAAAAAAATAATATAATGAATTCAAAACACGAACCTTTTTTTTTTATTTCTGTACATATTTATTGAAAGGTGGGTGTCTGGAGTGAGCTATTTGAGCTATTCAAGTTCATGTACAAACCAAAATCATGTTTAAATTCAAAATTTGTGAGGACATCTACTGGTAAAAGGAAGGTATTAAACGAATTGTACTTTTCACACGTATTCACAGATAGGAAAACAAGAGAAAAATAAGAGAGATTATCTGAAATTAAATTTGCGGGTGTTTTAGGTAAGGGGGGTACGAGTCGGCTCTCTAGGTATTCCTTCCTCTATGATTCTGCTATTCATTGGGGTGAATCTAAACTCACGTTGGTAACATGGGTAATATTTTGGTCGTAATTCCACTATTCACGCTTATGAAATTGGCAATGCTCATAAAAATTGTTGCAGATATTTCGGTTGTAAAAATAAAATCGTTTAAATTAAGCAAAATATCACTTCTCACAAATTTTTAAGTAGTTGTTAGTAACGAGTTTATTATTTTTTCTATGTAAAAAAACAACAAAAAAAGATTATTTTTTCTTTCAATTTACTTCGTCGCCATTTTTTTTTTTTAGTTGACGTTCACTTGGACGTCAAATAGGGGTATGATAATGCAGTTCAACCGATTTGGAAGCATAACGACAAGCAGCTCTATTATTCACACATTCGATTCACTTTACCTCTACCTTGCCATTCTGCAATCCATCGGGTGAACTGCATTATCATACCCCAATTGACGTCCACGTGAACGTCAATTAAAAAAAAATGGCGAGGAAGAAAATTAAAAGAAAAAATCCATAGAAAAAATAAAAACAACCGATTACACTGGTTAACAAAATTAAACTTTTTTTTTGTTGCCGAAACAAAAATATACTTTTCTGAAGGTTTTCGGTGTGCTGAACTCAAATCAAAAACCTGTTTAATGTCGTTTTCTATTGACGAATCTCAGAATGAGAATTGTGAATCTGACAGCTGAAAGGGGGGGGTGAAGAGGGGAAATAGTGGTAAAATCTCAGGGGTCGAACTACCGCATACGTTCGTTAACGTATGGTTGCTATGTGTCTCTATCTTTTTATACTGATTAAATAGAGAGAGCAATAGTCAAAACGATAACGTATGATCGTAATCGTGTGCCGTAATTCCACCCCAGATTTCATGATCTATTTGCTTCCTGAGATTCAAAAAAATGACAAAAAAATGAATCTGAGATTCAAGAATCTGATTCTGGATTTTTATCAAGATTCACGCATACAAACACACTCACTTTCACATACACTCCTCTGTTTGACGTTTGTCTGAACATTTGTTGTTGTTTTATTTTTTTTATACGCACAGATTTCGCACACAATTACTAAACTAGATTTCATATTCTATTTGCAGTGGAAAATCTGAGAATTTTACACAAAAATCTCAAAAGTCAATAGAAAACGACATAAATCTTTCCGATATCTTTTTTACTGCCCAAGATATGCTGTGTTTTTGCATATTATCAGCCCTATTCTGCTGTTCCCGTGAATCTCAGATCCGATTCACACATTCGGTTCACTTTAACTCTACCTTGCCATCCTGCTATCCATCGGGTAAACTGCATTATCATCCCTCAATTTGACGTCCAGGTGAACGTCAAATTAAAAAAAAAATGGCGACGAAGTAAATTGAAAGGAAAAAAAAATTTTTTGTTTGTGTTTATTTGCATAGAAAAAATAAAAGCAGCCGATTAAATGTTAAGAAATAATTAAAAATTTATGAAAAGTAGCATTTTGCTTAATTTCAACGATGGTGAATTTATTTTTACAAACAAAAGTGACAGATCCGCAACATTTTTTATGCGGATTGCAAATGTATGGAGCAAGTTCATTCACGTGATTAGTGGAATACTGAACAACATTACCGATATTACCGACGTGAGTTTGGATTCCCCCCGATGAATAGCAGAATGGTAATTGGTGAATATTTAGCGATTTTTCCCCCCGATGGATAGCAGAATAGGGCTGTATATGTATCTACCACATAAATTTTATAACCTCATTATCTCCTTTATGATACATGAAACTAAACCCACTTACTTCATTTTAAGATATCTCGGGCAATACAAAAGATATTGAAAAGAATTAAACAGATATTGAAAGATGGAAAACAGTTACTAAATAACCGTTACTTAATAATAATAAATATACTCAAACAATTTCCATTATATAAAAGAATATGGTCCGAAGTACTAAAAAAAACGTTATTTTGCATTTTCTAACGGTAATATCTCAAAAACGGGAGCTGATTAGTTTTTTTTTTACTTCGGATTCGAGTTCAGCACACCGAAAACCTTCGTTTTACGGATTGTAAATGTATGGAGCAAGTTTATTCAAGTAAATAGTGGAATACCGAACAACATTACCGATATTACCGACGTGAATTTACAGCCCTATTCTGCTATCCATCGGGGGGAAAAATCGCTAAATATTCACCAATTACCATTCTGCTATTCATCGGGGGGAATCCAAACTCACGTCGGTAATATCGGTAATGTTGTTCAGTATTCCACTAATCACGTGAATGAACTTGCTCCATACATTTGCAATCCGCATAAAAAATGTTGCGGATCTGTCACTTTTGTTTGTAAAAATAAATTCACCATCGTTGAAATTAAGCAAAATGCCACTTTTCATAAATTTTTAATTATTTCTTAACATTAAATCGGCTGCTTTTATTTTTTCTATGCAAATAAACACAAACAAAAAATTTTTTTTTCCTTTCAATTTACTTCGTCGCCATTTTTTTTTTAATTTGACGTTCACCTGGACGTCAAATTGAGGGATGATAATGCAGTTTACCCGATGGATAGCAGGATGGCAAGGTAGAGTTAAAGTGAACCGAATGTGTGAATCGGATCTGAGATTCACGGGAACAGCAGAATAGGGCTGTTAGATTCCCCCCCCATCAATAACAGAATGGCAACTGGTGAATATTTATAGAATATTCCCCCCGACTGATAGCAGAATAGGGCTGAAGGTGAATCGAATGTGTGAATCGGATCTGAGATTCACGTGAATAGCAGAATAGTGCTGTTTGTGACATACAAAATGTATAGTTGCAAATGAATGTGAGGTTCTCTAGGTGAATCTGGGCACAGCTCGGTTGAAATTCTTAAATAAATTTAAGCTTGGCTAAATTTTTAAGATATTTTTTTATGAGAGCAATTTGTATGATAGAAGAGCCGTTTTGTGTAAGTATATAAAATCATACTTTTTTGTTCCAAAAAAAAAATGTTTATAGCCATAAGGCCTACAATAATTTTTTTTTTAAGATTTAGACTGCAGGGGGTCTATTACGTAATACGAAACGAGCGGCAAGTCAACGATACTTAAGTAAACGATAGTCACGACGAAGAGCGATTATGTAAAACGAGGCTCATATAAATTCTAATAGCAAACGCAATAATATTAAGACAGCTAAACGAAAACGATTTTTTTTTGGTGCGAAAATTATTCCATTCTTTTCAGTTACAGTCCACTAAAATAAATAAAAAGCATTCGATTTTATTTGTCGTATACATTAAACTTTAATTTTTGACGCATACATAACCAAAAATATATACATATAAATATTTCTTTGAAAAAAATTCACTTCATGTATTCTAAGCTTGCTAGAAATTATTCTATACTACTTTAACGAAATCAAAAATAAATAAATAATATTCTTATAAACTAATTTCTATGCACAGATTTTTGGCAATATTCTTTATACATTATTTACAGTTATTTTATAAAAACAATCAAACCAATATAATTCTCTATAGTTTTAGTTATTTATGTTCTCTTTTTTTCTACCTTTTCCTCCAGAGTGTGCTTTCTCCGGAGCAATATAGTTATTATTGTAAACATAAGGCATAATATTGGTTTTATAATCAACCTCTTGTTTCAATATCGAACTTAACACAAATTCAGTTGTTAGAATCCAGCATTTTGGCTTTCCCTGTCTCATGATATCAACTAAAAGTGGTAAATCTTGCGGACATGTTATAATTATGTAGTTATCGGGCGTTTCCGCACATGTTTCATTTATTTGTTTTACTGTTCTTCGATTTTCTTCAACTTTACCACCCGAACTGACTATCATTCGTACAATTTCACTTCGTGGTGGAAACACATCGGGTGTTACGTAGAAATATTTATTTGCAAACAACGTCCGGCGTTGAGTTGACATAAGTGATCGCTCTAAAGATATTTTCATATTTTCGTCCACTTCAATGGATTGAATTTTGTAATTTTCTGGAGATAAAAACTTTCCAGATTTAGCACTATCTTCAAGCCAGGTGCTTTTAAGAATGTAGTCTACATGGCAAATTGCATGTATTAGCTTGCAAGTACGAGCTTCACGTGTCATTACAAGATAATTTGCGTCGGCAGGATCCTCGACAACTAAGCCACCAAGGGAACTAAGGGATAAAAAAAAACAATTGATTAAAATAAATATAGCAAAGTAATGAGTTAAAACAAACTTACAGAACGGCTTTAGTCAGACGTTCAATGTAGAGAACTTGAGAAAACATTACTCGGGGAGGCTTATCTATATCAGGATATTCCATACAGATTACGTTTTCAGGTATATCTTCTTGAAACTCAGAAATTTTTTGCCTCTTAGCCCGCGATTCGTATGGAGACTCCGAAGCTGATCGTTTAACACGTTCGTGTGCTTCTTGGGTTAAGTTAATAGGTGCCTTCCATGGAGCTGAAAATAAAAGAAGTTTTATTTAGCAAGTGAAAAAAAATTTGTAGTTTATTAATGATATAATGATTTCAAAGTGAAAGTTCTTTAATGATAAGTTAATTAAATTCCATTTTTCTAGATAAAAACACAAAAATGGGAAATCATCTCTATTGAGAACACTGTCTAAATCAACAAAAAAAAAACATTATTGTATCACAAATTCACGTATGGCAAGTACTTGCTCTCTGACTAAACAGATCCGGCCAATAATAGGCCACTGTATAAAAGGCAAGCACGCAACACGCCTCGGAATCTATTCCAATGATTTCTGCAGAAGCTGCATGAATGAGGAGGAGGTGGAATCGATTCCTCACCTTCTCTGTGAATGTCCTGTGTTATCTCAATGACGTAGACTCCATTTGGGAGAATTCTATTATAACAATCCTAGTGATCTAGCAAATATAGACATAGGTAGTCTCACTCGCTTTATTAGAAGCTCAAATGGTTCAACGAATAGAAAGAAAAAATCTCAAAGATTCATTGTGGTATCAGAACGGACCAATCATGGTCTAAGTATATCAGCTCTCCTGCTGATAGCCACGTTAATCTAACCTAACCTATGTTAAAAAAGTAGATTTGAATACAAATAAATTCCATAATTTGATTTTTAATAATTTAATAAGAAAAATATGTAAACAAAATTTTTAATTTTTTTCTGCGACTAAAAACAACTTAAATAGTTTGTCTGTTATTACGTATGTAGGTAGGCGTTAATATTGTTAGCCTAAGCAGAGTTTTCAGATAATAACCATTATTATTTTCAAAAAGTTTGGCATTATTATTTAATTCAATCTTATTAATATGTTTTTTCATAAGTGTGTTATTTTGATGTTTTAAGAAAAAAAGGGATTTATCTCGGAATATTTTCGAGCGATTATTTGTTACGACTTCCGATGTGGGTTATCAGAAAAAAAGCGCACCACTTCAATTTTTGGCGAAGAAGGACCATTTTTTGCCACTGTGAAACGCTGGTATAACGAGTTCAATTGTGGTTGTGACTAACGTCAGAAAACATAGATGCTATGATCAATCTGATAATGGACATAATGTACATTACATGAAATATTACATGAACATTTGATTGTGCGAAAACTTCGTTCACATTGGATCCCTCATAATAAAATCGCTCAGAGATAATCTTGTGGATTGGTGCAAATAAATGATTAAAAATTGGAATTTACGGTCAGTCAAAAAATGTTAACAAAATGGTGACCAATCATGGACCTATTCGTTCGAACCAGTAAGAAATCCGCAAAAGACCGTAAGGATGTTTCAAAGCATTTAAAAACCATGTTTTGGAGGTGGAAAAAATGTTCAAACGTGTGAATGAAGAATTTTTTTTTGAAAAAAATATAAATTCAGCCCTCAATAGTATTCGGGAAAAGGGTTAAATTCCTATAATATCGTTCCTTTTCCATTTGAATTTTATCCCCTACGCTTAAATTATGATGAAAATGCGAAAAGCGAAAATAATTTCCTCAAACTTTTTGATTAGGAACCTTTAAATTTTGTAGGTAAAAAAGTCGTTAAAATCAAAATTACCTCTTGGGAGAAATAAAAGTTCATTTCTAAATAATTATTTTGCTTTCAAAAGCTAGACTGCGGTATACAGAAAAACAAGATTAAAAAAAAAATTGAATTTTTTAAAAGCCTTTGATGAAAAAAAGTTTTTTTTTACGATATTCCCTTTTCTTTATTTTTGAATTTCCACAAAACGCCTAATATAATTTCAATAAAATTATTTATACAAAAGAATTTTCACATTTAAAAGCATTTATGTATATATTTTTGGATTCTTATATATATTTTTTTTTTTTGAAAAATCACATTTTGGAAAACGGGATCGTTATTATATTTTTTGAAATTTTGGTTTTTGATTAATGCTGTAAATTGGCCTACCAACTTAATTTACTTTTTTTCTAAAAATTAGTTTTGAAAAAAATAGGTCACCGATTTGGAAATTACCTCATTTGGGCTATAGTAAAAACAGGGGTCGAATCACGGCACACGATTTCGATTATTCGTGAACGTTTTGACTATTTCTCTCTCTATTTAGCTAATAGAAGAAGATAGTGACATATAGCGACAAAAGGAAAAGTTATTTTGGTCAGACTTTGTTCTTGTATGCGAAGGACTTCTTCGTGGTCATTATAACTTTGATAAATAAATTTGATTTCAATTATTAAGCTTATTCAGCGCTGGATTAAATTTTGTGTATGATATGCTCTACCGCATGCATCAATTACTGAAAAAGCTTCTAAATTTAATGAAGTTAAATTAATTTTTAGAAATAAATAACTGAGTTAATTTTGTAACATAAAAAAAAAACCAGGACCGAAGAGTAAACAAAGGAACACAGTGAGCCTGAACAAGTTTAAGGTTGACCTAAAATGACGACAAAAACTAAAGATGAGGCTTTGTTCCTGAAGGCCTCAGCAATAATAATCCGTTTTTACCAAAATCGGATTAGCTTCCTTTTTGTAGATACCCCCCCGTAAACGTGTTTTTTTCGGGAAAAATTCATACCAACGCAAGGCTCGAGTACGGTAACTTAGGCGCCGAGAATTGAAAACGGTTTTTAGTAGAGGTATTCAATACAATCATTTTTGGTTTTGGGAGGGAGGGTCTATGTCCCCCCCTTTAGGCGGGAGGGGCAGTTTTCTAAAAAATCAAACAAAAAATTATTAAAAAACAATGGCAACACTTACAGTTATGAATGATACCTTTTTCAAAAGCTAGAATTGTACACTTAATTATAGTTTTTTAAACCAAGTTATTTTAAACAGTTATTTTCGAAATAATCGATTCCAAAGTCAACAATTGTGAAAAAGAAGTTTAAAAAAATACATTGAATACTATTTTTGTCAAGACTTTGGGTTTCATTACGGGATAAATTGATAAAGTTAACTACCTCAATAAATTCCTTATCAAATACTGAAAACCATATGTTTTTATGCCTTTTAGTTTTTGAGATAATTGAAAAATAGGAAAACTACATTTTTTATCAGGCTCACTAATGAGCGTTCTGGTACCACACTGGTACTAAGAAATTTTATTTTTAAGATCCAATTTTAAATGGAAATAAAATAAATTCATGGAATCGAAGTAGATTAAGCACAGTACTTTTTAATTTTTGATTTTTGATAATGGCAAAGCAAAATAATCAAGAAAATAAAAATAAGATAAAGAAAGTAGTTTTCCTATTTTTCAATTATCTCAAAAACTAAAAGGGATAGAAACATATGGTTTTCAGTATTTGATAAAGAATTTATTGAGGTAGTTTACTTTATCAATTTATCCCGTAATGAAACCCAAAGTCTTGACAAAAATAGTATTCAATGTATTTTTTTAAACTTCTTTTTCACAATTGTTGACTTTGGAATCGATTATTTCGGAAATAACTGTTTAAAATAACTTGGTTTAAAAAACTATAATTAAGTGTACAATTCTAGCTTTTGAAAAAGGTATCATTCATAACTGTAAGTGTTGCCATTGTTTTTTAATAATTTTTTGTTTGATTTTTTAGAAAACTGCCCCTCCCGCCTAAAGGGGGGGACATAGACCCTCCCTCCCAAAACCAAAAATGATTGTATTGAATACCTCTACTAAAAACCGTTTTCAATTCTCGGCGCCTAAGTTACCGTACTCGAGCCTTGCGTTGATAAGAATTTTTTCTCGAAAAAAACACGTTTAAGGGGGGTATCTCGAAAAAGGAAGCTAATCCGATTTTGGTAAAAACGGATTGTTATTGCTGAGGCCTTCAGGAACAAATCCTCATCTTTAGTTTTTGTCGTCATTTTAGGTCAACCTTAAACTTGTTCAGGCTCACTGTGGGAAATAATAATATATATTAAAAAAAAATCTAATTTACTAAAAACCTACATATTTAAAAAAATGGCTTTACTTACCCATCAAGTGCCCCACAAGCATAAAATCAATTCTAAAAGGTGCCGTCAAATTATATTGCTGATATTTCTGATTCTCATATTGATGTAATCCACTCAGATTACCTATCACAATGTCACTTAACCATAAAGAATTAACAATAGGAATTTGCCATTCTTTGGCTTTGTTATACTTTTCTCCATCAGCATATCGACAAATTAATACAGTGTTCATTGGTGACAAATACGAAGTATACAAAGCTCCTGTTTCTTCCAGCATATTTTGCAGTCGCAACTCATCCTCATCATCAAAACCACTTACAGTAATGATATGTTTATCCAATGGCTTTTGAATTCCATATATACTCGGAAAAGGTAGATGAAGGCACTGCCATGGCGGTTGCATTTGCTTTTTTAAACATGTATCGCTAAGCCAAAAAGCTGTTATACAGCGTTTTGAATCACGTATTGCTTGCATCACAACTCCATGTCGCTGAGTGCGACAAAGAACATGGGTAACTCGAGGACCATAGGCGGTTTCAACTTCACCGCCAAAATGCTTAATAGCTTCAATCCACTCTGGCAAATCGTCTTCGTCAGTCTTATCGTATTCTACTATATGAAAATGACATCCTAGCAAAAACAGATTTGGTGGCAGTTTAAGATTAGGATTGTGACCATAGAATTGTGGTCTTGGTGGCAGTGGAGTTCTTGCTTGTACAAATTGTCCACCAGGCATCATTGCTGCATTTTGTTGTGGCGATGTTATAACATTGGAACCCACTACCTGGGCATTACCAGGCGTTATAGTTCGTCGTTGTTGCTGCTGCTGTTGTTGTTGTTGTTGCTGCTGTAGCAAAAGGAGTTCCTGTTGTGTCCGTGCTACCGGTACTCCTTGATTAAGTACAGCATTGCGTTGTTGAGTCATAAGACGAAGCGTCCCAGCTGCAGATGGTTCAACTGGAGATACTGGAACCATTGGAGATGCATTTGCATCTACAGTCACAATTTGCGATACATTGTTGACAATGGTTGCACCATTGTTGCTTAAGCGATTACTTAGCATATTGGCTAAGGCAGTCTTTGTTTTGAGGTTCATCTGTTGTTGTTGAGTTTGAAGGACAGCATTTTGAGTTTGTAAACTGCTGGCAGGATCTTGAGGTAAAACTAGTGTCTGTTGCTGTTGTTGTTGCATAGAAGCTATCATAGATGGACCACTATTGTTAGCAACAGGTGACTGAAGTCCTTGTAATTGTTGATCTGGCAAAGGGTTGCCGACAACTCCACCAGTAGTTGGAATAATTTGAACTGGAGATTGCTGCATTTGCGGAGGTTTTTGTTGTTGATTCTGTTGCAGCTGGATTTGTTGCACACGCAACTGTTGACGCTGCAATAGCATTTGTTGGTTAACATTGCTAGGATCGACAACACTATACTGTTGTTGTGTTGCTTGAGGTTGTGGTGTGCTTGGTGGAGGTGGTGGTTGAGATTGTTGAGTTATAGGAGCCAGGCCTGGAGCAGAACCTAAGAAAAATTATTTTTTTTTCTGTTCAATAGAAACCAAGTTCGAAATTAACAAATTTTTGTCTGCACAAATCAAACAAAAATTGTTAATTTTAAATATTTCTTTTATGATTTCCACCCTGTTGTGCTTTTGTCTAATTGATTTTGAACATTTGACTAAGTAGTATTCAGAAAACAATTTCTAGATTTATAAAATTGCTGCTTACAATAAAATTTTTAAGTTGTAAATAAAGCATTGACAAGAAAAAGGGGTTAAGTGACATTTTTGAAAGCTTTTATTTCCAGTGGATAAGGTGTCAAATTTAATTTTGGTGTTATTGGCGTTCATCTAGTCAGTGTCATTAGTTAAGGAGTCAGATTTAGTCTTTTTTTTATCTAAATATCTCATTTCCATACAAAAAGTTACAAACCAAAAATTATAAACGACGATTACTCAAAACTACACTTAACCGCTTTTTCATCTCAACGCTTCAATTCATACAAGTATGTTTATATACAAAATTTTAAACAAATCGAGTATTTTAAAGGTTCTTATTTGGAGATTCATTCGCAAAACCGTATGACTGACGGTAACTTTTCAATTTTTAAATTCTTTCAATCCTAGGTAGCAAATATGATTTTTTTTTTGTTTCAAAAACACATCCCCGGAACTTGCTTTCAGGATTCTTAATATCTGAATATATAGTGCTTTTTCATGCAAAATATCTCAGGGAAGTCAGAATGTCTTGGCTTTGGTTCCTTGTGATCCAGCTTCGAAAAATACCCTAAGATCATGTGTCAACCATGTGGTAGTCTTTTTCTTGGTATCATCCTTATTAAAAAACTGCATTGTTAATGCACTTTGTTTTGAAAGTAGCCCTGCAAGAATTTCACATGTTATACATCCAAATCAAAGACCCATTTTAAATACCAGTCATTTATGTTGCCACCCAGGTCCACACAAGTGGTGTAGGTCCTTAGTCTATTCTATATTATGTGCATTTTGCCTTAAAACAAGCACACAGTACCAATCTAAGCTTATGAGTTATGACACATGATCTTAGGGTATTTTTCGATGCTGAAGCAAAACTAAGACATTTTGACTTCCCTCAAAATCGTCATAGCATGTTTCTGGGATGAGTTTTTGAGAAAAAAAATTATTACTACGATTGATGCCCTTTCAAGCCAGATATGTCTCATTTTAATCGCTGTTGGGTTTTTACTCCATGCATATATTTTTGGGGCATTCTACTTTAAATACAATTTTTGAAAAAAAATTTTCACGAAAACATTAATTTGGATTTTTAAAAACAATACCAAAACAGCGGCAATGTGTTATCCATTAAGGTTTTGTTTTTATTTTAAATAATGTCATAATTTGGTTTGTCAGTTCGAAATGAGAAAGAATTTACCTACAATATCTATATGTTAATATGTAACCATGAATTCTGTTTTACTTTTTTCAAGTCAGTGTAAAAAAGACAAGGACTTATAAATTTGGAGTGTTAAAAAAAATATGTAACCAATTTCAAAAATGAATGGTGACGATTGTTAAATTAAACTACATTATAACATATCGCTGGTTGTATGTTTAATGGAAAGGCCTACAGACATACAATTTTTTAATTCTCAGCTAGCGATATGCTTAAGCACCTTCAATGCTAGACAGAGAATATGCATACTTCCTTCCATTTGTTTATTGTTTTTACTTATTTTGAGAAATATGCAAGTTAAGCGCAAAAAAATCGAGGTTTATGATGTGTAATTTGATTTTAATCAGATATTTTGTATGTATAAATATGTATTTGTATGAATTTATGTACATAAAAAAAAAAAACAAAACATGACGATTAGAATAAAAGAAATGCAAACTTTTTAAAATGAAAAAGCCAAAATGTTAGTTCGTATTTTTTATAAGCACCACAAGATGGAATGACAAAAATTATTGAGTATAAATTTGTATATTATGTTACTTACCCGTTCTTACAAGAACTTGTCGTGCCCCTTGTTGCTGCAGCCACTGCATCTGTTGTTGATGATTCAGCCCCGCAGGCATTTGACTTTGAACAATAATATGTGATGTGCCGGCAGGTCGTGGAGCACTTACGTTATTTGCCACAACATTGGGCGCACCAGGACGAGGTTGGTACGCTACGGACTGTCTCAACATCACTCTCTGTTTGCTTTGCAACTTCGCTATATATTCAGCTTTCTTTACTGGATCCAATGACATGAAATGAGCATGTGTTTTGTCGTCCAATTGTATCAACTGCCTTTGTGGAGTACCTGGAATTCCAGTAGCTGTGGTCTGCCATTGACCTGGTCGTACGGTTCGAATGTATTGTGTCTGTTGTGTTGCTGCTGGATTAGGTGTTTGTCGACCTGACTGTATTTGCAACACTTGCTGCTGTTGCTGTTGTTGTGCAGTGAGCGGACTTTGAGAATTCCAGTGTTGTTGTTGCTGTTGTGGTGATTGCTGCTGAATTATTATTTGCTGTTGAGGTGATTGTGGTGGAGGAGTTTGTTGGATTTGTTGCTGGTTGATAATTGTTTGAGGATTCTGTTGATGTTGCTGAATGAGAACTGTTTGTGACTGGGGCGTCACTTGAGTTTGAATAATTTGAGGTGTCGGCTGTGTTTGCTGTTGCTGTGGTTGCAGAGTCACTTGGTGTTGGCCAATAAGAGGATCACCTTGCTGCTGTAGTAATTGCTGTTGCAGTTGAAGTTGTTTATGTTGTTGCTGTTGAAGAATTATTTGATTTTGTATGGCAATAGTTTGTCCTTGATTTGTGAGAATTTGTTGTTGTACTGGAGATTGAATTTGCTGAGGCGACTGTGGAATTTGTTGTGGAGGACTTTGTAATATGGTTTGCTGACTGGAGGTTGAACTTGGTTGAGTTTGTTGAATAATTATTTGCTGCTGAGTAGATTGCTGCTTATTTTGTAAAAGCTGTTGTTGTTGCTGTTGCTGCAGATATTGAAGACGTTGTGGATTGATAATTTGCTGCTGGTTAATAATTATCTGTTGCTGTTGGGGTTGTTGTTGTGATATCGAAAGCTGTTGTTGTTGGGTTCGATGTTGTGGAGAGTTCAGTATAACTTGTTGTTGCAGTTGTTGTTGTTGCTGTTGCTGCTGCAACAAACCACTTTGCATATCAGTCTGCCCCACAGTCACGTTGGGTGTGTGTGGATACATCGGTGGAGGTGGTTTTTGTTGCTGTATACGACTAATGCTTCCGTGAGATGTTTGGAGGTTATTGATTTGTAATTGTTGCAGCTGCTGTTGCTGCTGTTGTTGTTGTGGGGATTGCTGAAGTTGTTGCTGCAGTATTTGTTGTTGCTGAACTATTGGTTGTTGCTGCTGCTGTTGTTGTTGCTGCACTTGCTGTTGAACTTGCTGGAGGTTTCCCTGATTTACGAAGAACACATTTTGATTTTGGTTTTGTAAGATTTGTTGTTGTTGTTGGGGTGTAAGTTGATTGAATTGTTGTTGACTAATAATAAATTTAGCAGGAAACTGTTTGCTGTTTGTTTGAGAGCCTACGTTAATTTGCTGCTGTTGTGGTTGCTGTTGCAATTGTTGTTGAGGCAATTGTTGTTGTATTTGCTGCACTAGTTGTGAATGTTGTTGCTGCTGAACAGCTTGACCTTGTTGTTGTATTATTTGTTGTGGTTGTTGTGATTGTTGCTGATAAGGAGGTGATTGAAGCTGGGATACTACCTGTTGTTGCTGCATTTGTTGTTGACCGGTTACCGCTGGTTGCTGTACAATTTGCTGGGTAACTCCAAGACCCTGTTGCTGTATAATTCGCACTTGTTGCTGCAAACCTGGCTGTTGTGTTTGCTGTTGCTGTTGTTGCTGCTGGGAAAACTGTACTTGATGTGGAACATTTGAAGGATTTTGTTTTTGAATAAGTTGCTGCTGCTGTTGTTGCAATAAAAGTTGCTGTTGTTTTTGTTGATGTATATTCAGCATATGGCTTTGAATAATTTGCTGTCCCTGAGCCGTTGATGTGTTTATTACATGCCTCTGAGTTATGATCTGATTATTGCCTTGACTAATGACTATTTGCTGTTGTGGCTGAGTAGAAAGTTGTTGTTGTTGTTGGTGGGGTGACTGACGTGGAGACTGTTGTTGTTGTTGCTGCTGTTGTTGTTGTTGTTGCTGCTGCTGTTGTTGCTGCTGCTGTTGTTGTTGCTGTTGTTGTTGCTGCTGTTGCTTTTGCAGTTGTTGAGCCATTTGTTGGCGTAGAATAAGCGAATCATGAATTGGACTCTGAGCAGTTCGACTTAAAACTTGAGCAACTTGTACTGGATCGGTTGGGTCAATTGGCTTTGTCATTATAAGCTGCTTATTTTGTGATTGCTATTTAAAGAAAATATTAATAAAGTTAAAAATTTATAAAAAAGAAAATGTTTGCTTTTATTTGAAAAGTTTTGGGATGCGTAGGCGTACGATAAGTTTGGTGTACCTTAAATAAATGTTTAGGTGTTATAGAATCTTAGGTGGTTTTAGAACAAATTCTAAAGACCTTCATATATGTATAAACACATTTCAAACTGTTTTGAGTGGTTAGGGATATTTTTCTGAAAAGAGTGTTGTGTCTTAATATTATAACGCTTAAGGTATATGGAATAGAAGGCAGGATTTTTGAAGATTTTTATACAACATATCGTAATGTTTAGTTTCAGACAGTATTGAAAAATGCTTGGAACTAGTTGTATTAATTACTATATGCATATTAATGCGTTTAATTTGATTCTCTCGGAACCAAGCTCACAAGTTTTGTTTAAGTGCAAAAATAGGTCCTTGAAAATATGAGCCCTTAAGGGGTTATATCTAGTTGTAAGTGCAAAAAAACATTCTTTTTTGTGGATTTTTTGTGAAGAGGCATTTAATTATATAAACATAAAAAATACATATCCATATAGCAAATTGTATGTAATAAAAGAATTCGCTGTGTATTTAAAAAAATATTGTGTTCCGTTATTTTTGTAGTAGATCTCCTAGACGACCTCCAAAAAAAAGGTGTCTGGCGGTGAGCAAGATATCTCTGACCCAAGTCACTTAAAATTAAAAAAACCAAAAGATATATTTTCAGGATAGACGAATGCAGGTAATGAACGAAGGATTAGTTAAAATTTTGATTTTTGACAAAATGGCGGCTTCCCAAAGAAAAAATCGTTTTTTTTTTCACGAAAATTTACACTTTAAAGTGGCTTAAAAAATCGAATTATTGTCAAAAACCTTTTTCCTTCGTTCATTACCTGAAAAAAGTATCTAAGAAAATTGTGTAAAAATTTTAAGCCGATTACTCCAGCCGTTTCGGAAAAATTTTGCTCACCGCCAGACACCTTTTTTTTGGAGGTCGTCTAGGAGATCTACTACAAAAATAACGGAACACAATATTTTTTTAAATACACAGCGAATTCTAGGTAGGTCTAGGAGATCTACTACAAAAATAACGGAACCCAATATTTTTTTAAATACACAGCGAATTCTTTTATTACATACAATTTGCTATATGGATATGTATTTTTTATGTTTATATAATTAAATGCCTCTTCACAAAAAAATCCCCAAAAAAGAAGGTTTTTTTGCACTTACAACTAGATATAACCCCTTAATATTAAGTTATTTTCCATAAGAACAACACATGAATTCTGTTTACTTCCGATCTACGATGAATTCCACTGCCATGGAGTAAAAGATTTTTGTAGAGAATTGAACGCTCTACCAAAAAGGCATTTAGTGATTTTTAATTTTATCAACTGAATCAGAAGTTATTCGATGTCAGAGGTAAATTTATCTTAATTCAAACTCTCCCCACAAATTGTGGCAGGTAAATTTACTCAAGTAAAATACTTAATAGTAAGAGTTATGGTATGTGTTGGAAGGTAACAAAAGGATTTTTCGAAGTGGTCCGAAAATTTTGGTCAGGGCGGGGGTGTATTTAAAAAAAAATGCCTCCGATTTTCAATAGCTTCGGTTTTCAGTTAGATCTACGTTAAAATACGTTGCCTGTCAAGATTTTAGCCCTTTAAATTAATATTAGGAGGGCGCTCATCGCGTTTTTGCAATAGTGAAATTATTAAAAAAAAAAAAAAACTTTTAAAAGTCTATTTATAAAAAAATATATAAGTGTATAAGTTGTAAGATTATAGTAAAACTTGCAGAGCAGACGGTTACGCAACTTTTGTATTCATTAATAATATTATTTGTAAGATTTATGCATATGATTAAATGAATCGTACCAAAACAAAATTTTACTAACAAAATCAAAATCGGAACTGTAATGTAAAAATGCAAAGTTAAATTGCTAATTGACAGAACAAGGAATACTTAGCTTAATTTTAACAGAATATAGAAAACTAATTAAATCAGAAATTGAATTTTTATTATGTTATCTTACCTGTACGGAAACAGATGGACTTCCATGCTGCGGGGATCGCTGAAGAAGTTGCTGCTGTTGCTGAACTTTCTGTTGTTGTTGACTAAACGAAAGTAATTGTTGTTGCAATGATTGCTGTTGAGAAGATGTTCCTGAACCAGCAGGTGCACCAATTTGTTGCTGAGTAACTATCATTTGTCTGTGTTGTTGTCCTGTTGCAGAATGTTGTTGCTGACGACCTTGCAGTTGTTGTCTCAGTTGATGATGTTGAACTGACATTTGTTGTTGTGGAGACTGCGGAGGAGGTGTCATCTGTGGAGCTGGAGACTGTAACGCTCTGGGTGATTGGGACGAAAGCAGATTTTGTAGTTGAGGTTGAGGAGATGGAGTTTGATGAACACTTGGCGACGGATTTTGTTGCATCCTTGTGTTCTGCTGATGCATTTGAAGTTGCTGTTGCAAGGATTGTTGCTGCTGAATAAGTTGTGCTTGTTGGTGTTGTATTTGTCGTTGTAGACTTTGTTGGTGTGGCGTCAGACTTTGTCCGCTTTGTTGTTGCTGTTGGTATAACTGTTGCTGTTGTTGCAGAATTTGCTGTTGTCGGAGAATATGTTGCTGGAGCATTTGCGGCGACATTGGAATTGATTGAGTTTGCGGCTGTGCTTGTTGTTGCTGTTGCTGTATCTGTGGTTGTTGCGAATGCTGTGGTGACATTGCGATGGACTGGTGCTGTGGCGATTGCATTTGAGGTTGTGGTGTTGATGGTTGCGAGAGAGATTGTTGTGGTGTTCGCGGCTGCGGGGTGTGGGGGGCACTTATTGACTGTGGAGTTCGCGGTTGTTGAAGCGGTTGGGTTTGTTGGGGCTGAGGAGTCCGCGGTTGCTGCAGTGGAGTGGTGCATTGCTGGGGCTGTGGTGTTCTAGGTGTTCCACTTGGTGTTTGCGGTGTTCGTGGTTGCTGAGGCGTCTGTGGTGTTTGTGGTTGAGGAGTAATGGGTTGGGGTGTTCTTGAAGGAGGAGGCTGTTGCTGAAGCGGATGTTGCTGTCCCATCTGCTGTTGCTGTTGCTGCTGTAACTGTTGCTGTTGTTGTTGCATCTGCAATTGTTGCTGTAATCGCTGCTGGAGCTGATGGTGCACCTGAATTTTTTGCTGAATCACTTGCGTTTGAATCTGCTGCGGCTGAATCACTTGTGTTTGTATCTGTTGTGACTGAATTTGCTGTTGTTGGTCGGATTGGTTCTGTGGAACTGTCTGTTGTTGTTGAATGATTTGTATTTGAGGCGAAGATGTTGAAGCCGATTGCTGCAGTTGTTGTTGTTGGAGCTGTTGCTGTAACTGTTGCATTTGTTGAATGGATGGACTCTTAAGATTTCGCTGAACTTGGACGTTTACAATTTGAGGGGACACGTTGACTGGAGATTTGGTTAGTGTAGTAGTCACAGCTTGCTGTGGTGTTTGACTTTGTTGTTCAACGGTCACTGAATTAGGCTGTTGAATAATTTTTTGCTGAAGAATAATTTGTGGGGCCTGAGGAAGAGCAGAAGATGGCGTGTTTGTGCCTTTGCCTTGGCCAATAGATCTTGGGCGTACAAAAATTACCGGAGATTGCGTGCTCTGTACTTGTTTGTTATTGTTCATTTGAGAATTAGGTATGGTTGTGATAATAATGTTGTTTTGACCTCCCGAAGACAATGTTCGAATTATTTGAGCTGGTGCTGAAGATGTTGCAATCGTGGATGATGCAGCAGCTGAAGTCGGTGGTAATTGTGGTTGTGAGAGAGAAAGCGATTGCAGTTGTTGCTGCTTTTGAGTTGGAAGCTGATTCATTTGTTGCTGCTGCAACTGCTGTTTTTGAAGAAGCTGCTGATGCAATTGTTGTTGCAGGAGTTGTTGATGCTGTTGTTGTTGCGGCTGTTGTTGCTGCTGTTGTTGTTGCTGTTGTTGTTGCTGCTGTTGTTGCTGCTGTTGTTGCTGCTGTTGTTGCTGCGGCTGTTGTTGTTGCTGCTGTTGTTGTTGCTGTTGTTGTTGCTGTTGTTGTTGTTGTAGCTGTTGTTGTTGAAGTTGTTGTTGTTGCTGTTGTTGAAGTTGCTGCTGTTGAAGTTGTTGCTGTTGTTGTTGTTGCAGTTGTTTCTCTTGTTGTATTAGTTGTTGTTGTTGTTTCTCTTGTTGAAGCAGTTGTTGCTGTTGTTTTTCTTGTTGCAGCAGCTGTTGCTGTTGTTTTTCTTGTTGCAATTGTTGTTGCTGTTGTTTCTCTTGTATCATTTGTTGCTCAATCTGTTGTTGTTGAATTTTTTGATCTTGTTCTTGCAATAGCTGTTGTTTTATTTGTTGAATCTTTTGTTGCTGCAGTAACTGCTGAGCTTCTTGCTCCTTTTGCAATTCTTGTTGTTGCAATTGCTGTTGCTGTTGCAACTGCTGTTGTTGAATTTGTTTAATTTTATCCTGCTGTTGTTGCTGAATTTGTTGTTTCAGTTTTTCTTGTTGTTCTTCTTGTTTCTGTTTTTGTTCTTGTATCTTTTGCTGTGTTTGTTGTTTTTGTTGCTGCTGCTGTTGCTGCTGCATATTTTGTTTGTTTACAACTGGTTTTCCTTTTTTATCGGCAGGTTCTTCGAAACCAATTATTTTTGCCAAAGAAGATAAAGATGGCTTCTCTATTGAAGATGCTATGGTTGTCGCCGTAGTTACAGGTAAAGCTATTGTTGGAGGCAATGCTTTTGCAACCTTGGGTCTATCTACAATTTTAAGCAATCTCGGATGATAAGATTCACATGCAAGTATTTCATTTTTCTTTATACAATCTAAAACCCAATCTGGTGAAATTAGATTGATTTTTCCTTTTTGCAGGGAATTAGCTTTTTGGTATGCAGTCCCTGTTGCTGCGCCACATATTAAATGAGTGGTTTTAGCGTTAAGGCTCTGACATACTTCAGCACCATGAAATGTAAGCATAGCATATAGTTTTCGGCAATCAGAAGGACTGACTTGTGAAAAAGTGATTCGAACACCGGCAAATATTCGTGGTTTATTTGGATCAAATGCTTTTGTTGATGCTAAACGACCAAGTTTTGCACTATGAATTATCCAATTTTCTGTTACAGGAGTAACACTGTAAAGGTCAATTCCCATAACAAGTTCCTCTTCAGTGAAATTGCTCCCACACACAAGATGTGTAACAATTTCATTGAGGTACGATCGGGATTGCGCACCACCATTTTTTAACAGAGATTCAACCTGTAATTAAATAGATAAATTATTAAAATAAAAAAATGTGGCGATGCATATTATTATTTTTATATGTTAAAAATTTTTCAATCCACATTTTCATAACAATAATGCTTTTGGAGGCTTTATTTATTCCTCGCAAGAGGAATTATTCCCGAAAAAATGTCACAAAAGTACTATGGAAAGAGTTGTAATAATAGATAATGGTTTCTTTTTGAAAAGATGGTTGATGGACCATGATGGTTTATCAAAACATTTGATTTTGAGATTTTAAGCACTATTATTTGAGTCAAAAATTTATGAAAAATTAATGAAATTTATGAGAAAATTAAACTTTTTCAACTGACACACAAACGAACTAACTAACAATGCATTATATACTACCCTTGTTTTTTAGTAACTCAGTAAATAGCTCCGTAAAATTGTGTACGGTAAACAAAAACAAATTATGTATTTAATGGATAAGAGATTTTTTTTTTAATTATACATTTTTTAACCTTCAACAATAAAGGATTTTATAATAATAAATAAATGTAATGGTTTGTTACTGTTTACAGCATAAAATGTTAATTCTGTATAATACTGAATACCAATAAAACATGGCTATTATAATGCATATTATATTTTAGTTTTGAAAATAAAATTACATAGTACTTAGTTTCATATAATTTTGAAAAAAAAAAATCTGTTCAAAATAATTTTTTTAATATAATTTATAGAAATAATTAAAAGTGTAACCGTTTATTATTAATATTTTTTTTTCAAGTTAAGTCAATTTTGTTTTAAGAAAATTGCCCTTACCACTCATTTCCACTCTAACTCGGAATCCGTTGATATTACGGACTTACCCATATACTTTTTTGATCAGCATAATGTTATATAAACAATTCATAATGTTCTTGCAAAATTTCATCGAATTTGACCGCGACACTCTTTTTATACATTCATTAAAAAAAAAAATTGGAAAACAATAGTCAAAGTTGTTTTATGATGGATTTTGTCTATAAACCATAATATACGTTAATGGAAAAAAGTCTCCTTTTTAAAATAAGCATGACTTAACCGTTTAACAGAATATCCCACATATGTACATTAGGGCGTTCGTTATTTAGGTTTTTTTCGAGAATCAAGTTCCTAAGTGGAAAAACTGTTTCTAAATAATAAAAAAAAAATCCTCTAATTTTTTCAGATTTTTATTTTGACACTAGATGTGGTTCCATACAAAATATCGATAAATTACAGGTAGTTTTGAAGTGGTTTACTCAAAAATTCGGTAAAACTTTAAAAGTTGATAGAAAATTTTGAAAATTTGCAAATATCTTCAGCACTATAAGGAGTGTACGAAACAAATATATTAACAAAAACGTGAAACTTTGAACTATTGCCAACTATTTGAACTATTGCCAAATAAGCAGGATTTTGCGGGTGCTTTTTCTACAGAATAACGTTAAATATGTGTTATATTCAGTAAACAAAAAAATCTAACCGGGACGAGTCCGGATATTATAACATAATTGCTTTTTAAATAAAAAAAAATAGCTATAATATATGTTTTTTTTTACTGGCCAAAATATATGATGAAAGTTAAAAAAAAATAATATTTTTAATTTATTTCATAAAAGCATACGGGTATTATGCGAATCTATCATTTTCACTTCGCTAAACCACTTTGCAAAATTTTAAAAGCTTTACAAAAAGTCATCAATTGTGGGAACCAAAAACTGATAACTGCTTCCTCCTCAATTTTCTTAAAAATTGACTTAATTTGACAAAAAAAATATATTAAAAATCAACGGTTACACCAACAATAACGTGCTTTCCCTTTTTTGTAAAGTCAAAAACTGTGACTTTTATTTATGTTTTAAAATAAAGTTGTTGAATAGACTAGTTAAAAAAAAAATCAAAAAAAAAACAAAGGGTTAAAAAAAGTAGTTTTATTTTTAATTTATCGAAAAAGACAAGATATCCAGTTTTCTGTTTTTGTTTCAAAACAAATAAAAGCATTGAATTTTGAAAACTTAATTAGTACTTAATTACATAAAATTTAAAAAAAAAAAAAATAGTTCGAAATTTTTTTCACTTTTTTTTTTAAATTTTGATGTTGAAAACTACAAAAACTAGTCTATTAAACAGCGTTATTTAAAAAGATTAATAAAAGACATAGTTTTTTTAGCTTAACCTATATTAGGTCTGTTTAATGAAGAAAAACTGGAACAGAAAAGATTAGAACAGCACAAATTCTTGAAAACTGTCAGAACAAAAAAGATCAGAAAAGTACACCTTCCTATTTTAAAGGGTTGACTTTTGCCTATCAGTTTTGAAACTTAAAATTAAAATATTTTTTTTTTTGTTATGACTTTTCATTCAAATAAATTATAATTAATCAGAATATTTGTTCACATTTTGAATTTTTCTTTATATTATGAAGATTCTAAACAAATTTCCATTATTTTGAATTTATTTAAATATATTTTTGTAAGAATAAAACAAATCAAGTTGCTGTTTGACACTTCTCACTCGTTTGCTCTACCTCAAAAGTAGGAGCAGAAAAACTTGTACTAATCTGTGCTGGAAAACTTCATGGAACACAAAATGACAGTTTGTAGAACAGTTTAGGGCAAGGTTTTCCTTCATGAAACACACAAACCTGTAGTTTTCGGATCTTCTCTGTGCGGATCAGATTCATTAAACAGACCTAATAAAAGACATAGTTTTTGACTTTGCAAAAAGGGACAGCACGTTATTGTGGGTGTAACCGTTGATTTTAAATAATTTTATTTCTAAATCAAGTCAATTTTTAAGAAAATTTACCTTCCCGGCTAAACGGGGAGGAATAGAAAATTTTGTTCTTGCCTTGACCCAACCTCTAGCTTTTTTGGTACATTCCTCCTGAATTATCCCGTATATCGTTGCTGTCAATGATGATGATGACAACCCAAAAACCACGGTTTAAAGCTTTGGCGTTCATAGCTCTGGTTTTTCATAACTTAATTTTTTAATAATTTTGACACCATAACTCTGGTATTCATAACTTATTCGGTTTCCCAGTTCTGACTTTCTTGTTGATCGGCGAAAATATATAATGTCATTTTTTTAGCTTAACCTATATTAGGTCTGTTTAATGAAGAAAAACTGGAACAGAAAAGATTAGAACAGCACAAATTCTTGAAAACTGTCAGAACAAAAAAGATCAGAAAAGTACATCTTCCTATTTTAAAGGGTTGATTTTTGCCTATCAGTTTTGAAACTTAAAATTAAAATATTTTTTTTTTTTGTTATGACTTTTCATTCAAATAAATTATAATTAATCAGAATATTTGTTCACATTTTGAATTTTTCTTTATACATATTATGAAGATTCTAAACAAATTTCCATTATTTTGAATTTATTTAAATATATTTTTGTAAGAATAAAACAAATCAAGTTGCTGTTTGACACTTCTCACTCGTTTGCTCTACCTCAAAAGTAGGAGCAGAAAAACTTGTACTAATCTGTGCTGGAAAACTTCATGGAACACAAAATGACAGTTTGTAGAACAGTTTAGGGCAAGGTTTTCCTTCATGAAACACACAAACCTATAGTTTTCAGATCTTTTCTGTGCGGATCAGATTCATTAAACAGACCTTATGACTACAGATTTTTTAAACCCAACAACTTAGATTCACCAGTGTTAAGAGCATAAGTTCCTCCATAAAACCTATTTATGTTTTTAACAGATAGGTACCTATACAAAAAAAAAAAACACAATGTGTGCAGAGGTAAGAAAAAAGAAACCAAACCACTGATGAATGGATACCAGCACATGTTTTTTTGAAGTGAAATGAGGAGTCGAACAGGCTAGGTACTTGAAAACAACAGCAATGACTTCTCTATTAGGACCTGTTGCAGAGTTGGAGAAAATATGATTAAAAGGACTTCGTATTGTTTTCTAGGCAGGTTTTATATAATTATTGATTAGACAATAATATCTAGCATACTTATAAACCTAATATATACAACTTAATACTATGAAAATAAGCGAAATACTTAATTCCATCCTTCTATTGAAACTGCTTCTTGTGATGACTCAACTGAATATCTTTTCAACCTTAACTTACGCCCGGAATACTACCTGACTCAATATAAGGATTCATTCAACTTAAATTGAATTGGTTAAGATATTATTATATTAAATAATGAAATTGTGGGACATTTAAATAAATGATTCAGCATCTCATAGTCCTCCTAATCAATCTAATTGGAGAATTAAGTTGTCAATTGCATATAACTTTTATACCTCTTCGATTTGCTAAAAAAGAAGTTTTTTTTTTTTAATTAAATATTTTTTAAACAAAATCCATTGGCGCCTAAAATTGTTTTGCAGTTTTTTTCACTAAAAGTATTACATCCATAAATTTACCTTATCATCCAAATTGCCGCTTATATAGTATTTAACGCTGGAGAAAAGATCCTCTCGAACCTTGAGGTTCTCCATTTTGATCTTTTTTTTTTTTGTTTTCTTTTTATGCAACAGCTTTATAAGTTGATTGTTATTTATATATCGTTTTAACTCATTTGTATAATATGTTTTATTAGTTTTTATATAATTTTATAAAAACAAAAATCTATTTCACATTGATCACATCAATTATTTTTCTAACACTGTGTTATTGTATCCGAGAGGAAATGCACTCGACTTGCTTCTCGTTAGTCCCTGTATGAACTTTCAAGATTTAAGAAAAAAATAAAACGTTTTACACAGAAATTATGAGCGAATTGAACGTAATTTGTAGTTTATTTCAGTGGCAAAATAAATATAAACAAAGAAGAATGTTATTTAAACTTATAATTGTCTACATTTTTCATTAAATTTTAGAAAATATAACATGAAAATGATAAGATTACAAAAAATGAACGCCATAAAGTCGACGTGAAGCCCGAAAAGAAATGAAGTTTCGAATAATAAAAAAAAGTGATACCAATATGTCAAGTACTACCAAAATACACAACATAAAGTCAGGAACACATTAAGAGCCGAACAGAATGTGTCACTCGACGCTCAGCGACTAAAATTATAGTAGTTGTAAAAAAATGTTTGCTTTCCAAAATCGCCGATGAATGAGTGAACAGAATGCAGTCACGCGACGAGCTGTCAAATTACATATAAATAATGCCTTTAAAAATCGTTTTTTCTTTCGTTACAAAATTCAGTGTTTTTTTTTTTGTATTTTTCCTTTTTTTAAATAAATACTGAACTGAACTACTTGAGATTAATAAAAAAAAAAAATAGAAAAAGTAATGGCCAGTTGTACAAACGTGGTTCAGCCTCGGGTCAAGTATTTAACTCACCGATTTCGGTGGATTAGCAGTGGATCAACTTTGGTTCAAGGATGGGTTTAGCTATTTCAACCTATAAGGACCCAGAACGAGTGCTAAAACTCAATATTGCCATCGAATTTAAAAGATAAAAGTTGCTGAACCACGGATTAAATATTTGTACAACTGGCCCTACAAAAATCAGCTCGTGAAAAAACCATAAACGAAAAAAACGTCGCTTGACGAAGTTAAAAAAGTTCAATTTTTGAGCAAATCGTGTTCTGTTTACCATGCCTTTTATAGCAGCGTTCCTTTGGGAATATTTATCTACTACTTAGTACTTAAATCTGCTTTGAACTACTTTTTCAATATAGAAAAAGTAGTTCAAAGTAGTTTTTAGTACTAAGCAGTAGACAAAATGTTCCCAGCTTATGTTATTGATTATTTTAAAACTTGGCAGCACCTTAGTTTCATAGCAGACAAACTGCAGGTTGTAAACGCAGGCACATTTTGACTTTTCTTTTTAATTTCAGTAACACCAACTTAAAAAAAACAAAATCTTGTGTTGTCATTTGTCAACTGAACTGACAGTGACAGCGCCGATGAGATTTTACAAAAAATAATTTCTGGAATCAAATCTCCGTCGCAGTTTTAAAGTTTTTGCTGCAGTGGTTCGGTTAATTTGAGTAATTTAATCCAAACTTAAAAAAAAATGGCAACATTGAAAATATTTTCCTTGGCTAAACACGGTAAGTTTATATTCACAAAAGGCCAAAAAAAACAAATTTGTTTCCATCAGCTGCAATATTAGGTTATGAGAGGTCTTATGTCATCAACAAACAACGTATATTATTTATTTTCAATACTTTTCAGGACGATTCGGTGTCCCAAAGAACATTCGAATGTACTCCTCAAGGGATAAAGATATCTTAGCTCCATCAAAAGGATACATCTTTGTCAACAACAAAGAATTAAGCATGGATCTAAACGACATCACTGATCGATCTGCTCAAACACTTTTCCTTTCTGAGTTGTTGCGTGGTTTCGGTGTGACTTTGGCACACATCTTTAAGGAACCCGCAACTATAAACTATCCATTTGAAAAGGGACCTTTAAGTCCACGTTTTCGTGGAGAACACGCTCTTCGCCGGTATCCTAGCGGAGAGGAACGATGCATTGCATGCAAGCTGTGTGAGGCTATTTGCCCTGCTCAGGCTATTACAATTGAAGCAGAAGAGCGTGCTGATGGCAGCAGGCGAACAACACGCTACGATATTGATATGACTAAGTGCATATACTGTGGATTCTGTCAGGTAATTACGATTAGTATCCTTTCTTTACTTTTGATATACATAGGTTAGCTGGTTAGGTACTATAGGGCAGGTTTAGGATTTGTAAAAAAAAAAAAATAATCGAACTTAGACATGATATTACGATGATAGAGAATGTGAAAAAAGTGGGTCCCGCAATTCTGTCTGGGTCTATCTTGAACTATTTAACTGTTAGTTATGAGTTTTGGGAGATTCCAATATGGAAATAATAATCTCAACAACGACTTAAACGATATTCAAACAAGGTTCTACCCATGAAATAAAAAAAATATTTTTTGAACCATAGAACTTGTCTTGAGTTCATTTTTCAATCAAATTTTTTGTATGAAAGCAAAAAAGCAAATGTACCTAATACTAAAAATATTTCCATTTTTTTTTTTTTTGAAGAATCAATTTTTAGAAAACTTTGCGATGATTTTTTTTTTAAATTTTGTTTTTTATGTTTCCAATAATAATTGCTTAAAAAAGTCCTAGCTCTTAGAAGCAATGAAGTCACCTCGAAGCTAGTATGGGACTGTATACAACTATTACACCAGCTTGCCAGTACAAACAGAGTTCAACTCATTTGGTCACAACGGTCACGTACTAAATGAAATAGCAGACACACTAGCCAGAAAAGGTCCGCATCTCAATTCATTATGCCAAGACCATTCTGTGGCATACCAACAACTACTGCAAAGTATTACATAAATAAATGGCTAAGAGATATGGCTTATCATTATTGGACGCATACGGAAGGTAACAGACAAGCCAAAAAATGTATACCAAACATCTCCCACGCCAGAACGAAACAACTCCTCACTCTCAACAGGAGTAAGATTCGCATAACCACAGGCTTCCTTACTGGACACTGCTCAGTTAAAAACACCTTAAAACCATGGGCATTACACAAAACGATACCTGCAGAATGTGTAAAGGAGACAAAGAAACAGCAGAACACATATTGTGTCACTGTAGTTGCCTAATCAATACACGTCGACGACACCTCGGAGGGTATTATCTCGAAGCGGAAAACATCGCCGCTAGTTCACCCAAAAACATACTAAGTTTTCTAAACTCAGGACTTTAAAAAAGAGGAAATCACAATAGGCCCATCAGAGGCCGCAGTGATAAGGCGTACTAGGTACTAAAACTGTCAATTTAGGATCCAGTACTAGTAAGAACTTGGTCCTAGATAGCTCCTCAAAATCGGCTTCTACCTAGTAGTACTCAAATCGATACCAAGTGATTTCTTCACAAAAGTACTATCAAAAAAAAATATAATAATTGTAAAGTATTGTAATTTACTTAAATGGCTCTCTAATGCAAAATAAAAAAATAAACTTAACTAAACTAAGAGCCATTTTCTTCACTAAAAGATGAACTCAAATTGAGGATTTTTATTCTCAACTTGTGATTTTGTTTTTCTTCACTAAGAGTTGACAGTTTCAACTTTTGATTCTCAACTCTCGAGTTGGTCAACTTCTGGTTTGCTCAACTTCCGAAAATAGTAGAAGTTCAGTTGAAATGTCATATTTTTTTCTTTTTTTATGCTAAATCGTGGCAAAAACTCTTTCATTCCTCTTTTCGTGGGAAAATTGAGAATTAAACTTATGGAAACATATTTTCCAATCGCAGAATATTATTTGAGGGAATGTTTAGTACGATGGACAATGACGCTAGTGGTCTGGGTTAAAATCTCAGCCTCCTTTCCATTATTTCAAATTAATTAAAAGCACAAGATAATGGCTGTGAGTTCTGAGCTCCTAGTTGCCTTGTTTTTGTTTACTATTTTATTTAATTAATCTTTTTTATTTTTTTTACTACCTAATGTTATTTATAGCATTTATATTATAATATAAACTACAATAGCAGGTGGCCATGGCATAGAGGAATAGGTAGATGACTTCAGAGCCAGACATCGTGGTTTCGAGCCCAACGGTCGGCTCAGAAGTTTTTTCTAAATCGCCAGCTTAACTGAAGCCACCTGTGCGATAGTATGAGACAATTTTCAACTATGTCTCCTCCTCTCTGCCAAGTAGTTCTATGTTTTATGTTCTTTCTTTGTTTCTATCTGTCTTTCTCTTTGTCATTGTCTGGTGTTGTCTCAGCCAAATGGCCTCAGTTTCCGCGCTGTTAAGTGTCAGTACTTCGTACATTTATGTACTTTGTACTATGTATACAATAATAATAATAAACTACAATAATATTTGATACTTAAGGAAAAATAAGTAGTTCCAATAACTAGCAAACTGTACTGAGTTTGGCAAAAACCTGCAATTTTGTTTAGTTTTGCAAACGCTCGTAGGATTTTGTTTAGTTTTGCAAAACCTCCATACATTTTGTTTGGTTTTGTTAAGTTCTGAAAAAACGATAAAAAAAAAACGATCTTAAATTTTTTTAAATAAAAACTATTAGTGTTGATACCAATATTTAATTTTTGACGTTTGTTGAATTTTGATAAAATGAATCTGGAAATATCTAACTTTCTAGAGTTAACTAACATCAGTAACCAACCATATTTAATTTTTTAAAACTCAGTTTATTTAAACTTCTTTTTGTTGTGTTCAAATTACATTATGGTCGATCTCATAAGCAGACCTCCTACCTTTTAGTTAAAATGAATTTTGAATGCTATTTTATAGACAAATTCTTCAGTGCAGCAATCTAGAAAATTTCATATACCTTTGCATAACACGTACCTACATAACTCAAATAAAATTAAAATTCTCAAACATATTAAATTCATAATTAATATTATTGTCGGCTATTAAATGCCTCGCGCTCATATCTAATATCATTCGATATCAGAGCTCATAAAGCTATAAAACTGTGTACCTACATTTTGTTATACCTCAACTCCAAAAATTTTCTCTGGGCACTTAGTTTCCAAACATGAGAAATATCAAAGACCTATCCAAACATTTTTGACAGTTTGGTGGACATTTGTTTAGTTTAGTACCTATAACTTTAAATTGAAAACAAAAAAACAACAACAATAACAATATACATATATTCTATCATTTTAGGAAGCTTGTCCCGTTGATGCTATTGTTGAAGGACCCAACTTCGAGTTCTCCACAGAAACACACGAGGAACTCCTGTACAACAAAGAGAAGCTTTTGAACAACGGTGACAAATGGGAGTCTGAAATCGCTTCCAATTTGCAAGCTGATCATCTATATCGTTAAACTTGTTAACTTAATATAAAGGGCAAATAATGAATGGTTTAAGTGATAATGATAAATAACCAAAAAATATTATGGAAAGAATAATAAAAGCTTGAAGAACCCCTTAACTTTAAAAAATATTTGTCTTTAGTCAAATAAAACAATTTTGTTGGTGTTTCCAATTTAAAACTTGTTTAATACGTTTTTTGAATATTGTATAACTTTAATAGTAAAAAAAAGAAAGAAAATTAGTTAATTACTGGCCTGGTCCAGAAAGTGACTTTTCCATGAACTTCTTTTTGGCAAAGCAAGTCCACCATTTATTTGGTTTGCCATCATCTGAGAATACTTTGTCGCATACTCTACTGCCTGTTTCATGGCGCAGCTGAAGTAAATACTGTCTCATAAGATCTGGAAATCAAATAAATCAATTGGTTTGGATTGAAAATTCCTTCATTATTAAAGGTTATTTTTACCTGCATCACCTGGTCCAGATGGCTTGGCATAAACAGAATTTAATGGAAATCCTGCATCACCTGGGAGATCGAATTTGGAAATAGCAAGACTGTACATTTCTTGCTGTCCCTGGCTTTTACTTGAACATCTTTGAAGCTTTTTCAAACACTCAGTGATGTAAAGAGTAATGTAGATAAGAACTCGGTCGATTTCGTTCTTCAATATGAGCCGGAAGTTATTAGATATACTATTTTTTTTATTGAAAGTTAATTTATGTTTTTACCTTTACTTCGTATGTCCGAAAAAATACATTTGCTTTAAAGTAGTACAGTGACTCATCGATTATATCGGTTTCGATGTTTGCACTTGGAGCTGGACCACGGGATTGAGTACGCAATGGAAGAATGGCCATATTACCAACTGATTGCTTATATTCTTTGATTTGGGAATGATAGGCCTTAAAAATAAGATATCGAATAAATAAAATTTTAAGGAATTGAGGTGAGGCATACAAAAAAAATGTTTATCAAGTTGTGATTAAGTTTATATCAATAGAAAATAACCACGCCCCATAAGCATTTTTAATAAGAATTTTGGATTTCTTTCTCACCGGCATCTTGAATACTTTATTGTTTGGTTAAAAATTTAAAATTAAATTAATTTTAATTTATAAAATTAAACTCTGTTATAAATTGAAAAGATATTTTCTAGATAATAGCGATTTTTTTTTGACATTTGATAAGTTTTGACAGTTGTGAGTTGCGTTCAACGTGTATTTCAGAAAATTTGAGATAAACAGCCGCGTTCCCACACTAACGCGACATAAAAGAGTAGTGTTTTTCTTATCAAAATTCAAAACGAAATTAGTAGTACCCTTATTTAGGCCCAATTTATTCACTCTCCATTATTTTTAAAGGCTCCATTAAAAATTATAAAACTGTCAAATCGCATACAAATTTTAAAATTTCCCTTTTTTAATGGCGACTTTAAATTTAATGGAGTGTGAATAAATTGGACCTTAGAATTCTTTTTTTTTTTTCTAAAAGTCATGTTCTTTTAAACAAAATTGATACAAATCGTCACTTCTTAGTTTTACTGGTAGACCAGAATGATGTAGCTGTGGCTGTGTCTTGTGTCGCTGTCAAAGTTAAAAAGTATGAAATTAGTATATTGGTGCCAGAATACGTAGCTGTGGCAAGGAAATTCGCTGTGGTACAAGTCGAGTTGACTTTTACTTCAAGCTACAAGCGCAATGACTTTTGACGTTTCTAATATGGTTGCTCGGTTACAACTATTTTTTTTTTCAACGCACTTGACATTTTAGTGCGCCACATATTCTGTTCATCTTTTCTAAATTTTGAGCGATTTTATTTGACATCTTGACCACGGCGTTTTTCTTTGCTACAAGCGAATTTCCATTCTGTTCAACCAGTTAATATTCAGAACTTCACTCCATTTGAGGTAATTTGCCTACTTGGTGAAGTTAAAATATTAGGGGTACTCATGAAACGGTGTAAACTCTGGGTAAAGCCTAGTACGCAGCTTAAGCGAATTTTCCATAGTGGGCTCTAGTGAAAACAGGCTATAATAGCCTGTTTTCAATAGAGCCCAAATGAGGTAATTACGCAAATTATCTCATTTCCAATGTCAATTTCTATAGAAAAAAAATTTAATTTCAAATCTGAACTGACCTACTTTGTGAAATTAGATTTTTTTTTATTACAACCGGTCTTAACTGGACAAAAAAAAAACGCAGTCTGGACTAAGCAATTTACATTTTATATACAACAACACCTTAGCACCTTATTTTTTGGCTTAAAAAACAATTTTTGTAGTTTTTTCCAAAAATAAATAGCGCTAAAAAGAAATACAAATTTTTTACTTTATTTGTAAATGGCTTAAAACATACATGAAAAACCCGAAAGCGAAAAATATGACAACTCTAAATTTTTGTTGTGTCTGCTGTTTTCGGGACATTCAATATGCAGTGCTGCCAAGATTTCAGGTTAAGCCCCGAGGCGTTTTTTTTTTGTCCAGTTAAGACCGGTGGTTTTAAAAACATACATATTATCTCATTTGAGCTCTAGTGAAAACAGGCTATAAGGGCTTTCATGAAACTTGTAAATTTTTCCATTTTGCGAAATTCTTTAAAATTGCGCGCCTCTTTGAAAATTTGGTTTTCACCAAGTTTATGAGAAAGCTTTTTAAAATTTGTATGGTCGTCAGTATTAAACTCCTGTGCGAAATTCTGAATCTGTTCGGAAGAGTTCCAAACAACGTAACTGAACACACCTACCCGGTGTCAGTCAAATGTCAGAGATTTGACATTTCGCTCAAAAGCGCATCAAACATTCAACTATATCGAAATGTGGTATTTTTAAAATTATTTTCATTTCGATTAAAATAATATCCTGTGAAGTGTACAAATAATTCCTACAAAATGCGTTATGCTCAGATTGTAATGGGCCCAGCTGGCAGTGGAAAGGTAAATAAGAACAAATTAATAATATATGTAAATCATAGCAGTAACATTTTTATGATTCATTTTCAATCCTAGTCCACATATTGCGCCTTCATGCAACGCCATGCTGAAGACATGAAAAGATCAATCAGCGTTGTTAATCTCGATCCAGCTGCAGAACACTTTGATTATCAACCCATTGTAGATATAAGAGACCTCATCCAACTAGATGATGCTATGGAAGATGAAGAACTTCACTATGGACCCAATGGTGGATTAGTTTTCTGCCTGGAATTTCTTATTCAAAATCAAGAATGGCTAAAGAGTCAACTATGCGGTGGATCAGATGACGAAGGAGAAGGTGATCCCGATGATGATTACATTATATTCGATATGCCTGGTCAAATCGAGTTATTTACACATTTAACTATGGGCAAAGAGTTGGTCAATCTGTTGGAATCATGGAACTTTCGTTTGTGTACAGTATTCTTAGTTGATTCACAATTTATGATTGATGGGGCTAAATTTCTATCGGGTACGATGGCTGCACTGAGTGTTATGGCTAATTTGGAAATGCCTCATGTAAATGTACTGTCGAAAATGGATTTACTTAGCAAGACTGCAAGAGGGCAATTGGACAAATATTTAGATCCCGATGCAAGAGCTTTATTGGGAAATATAACAGAAGAATCTTCGTGGGGTAGAAAACATAGGAAGTTGTCACAGGCAATTGGATCGTTGATAGAAGATTTTAGTTTGGTTCGTTTTGTTCCGCTGAATGTGGATGACGAGGAGAGTGTTCAAGACTTGTTGATGCAAATCGATAATGTTATACAGTATGGTGAGGATGCTGATGTTAAAATACGTGATTTTGATCCTCCAGAAGAGGATGATGATAATAATTGTGATGAATAAAATTATATTATTTTTTTATAAACCAGAGTTGTAAAATAAATTTTTGTATGTACAATTGTTGGAATAATTATGTTTATACAATGAATGTTTCTCAATCGGATAAGAATTATCTGTAATCGTTAAAGATTAAATAGTGTAAGTATGATGAATCAAATGATGAGCAGAGTAGTATGAGTGGCATTTTGCTTGGAGGCTGCTTTTCTTTACTTGCGATTTACATAACATAGGTACTATAACCTATAGGGCAAGTTTAGGATTCGTAAAAAAAGTCGAACTCGAGATAACATGGCATTACTATGATTGATTAAGTGGTTCCCGCAATTCTGTCTGTATCTATCTTGATGTACAGCCCAAACTACGGGAGCGATTTTCTTCCAACTGGGTAGCTTTATAAGATTCGCCAGAGATGAAATTGAATTTTTTTTTTGACCAAAATTGACGGTACTCTCCCTATGACCAAAATGGAAAAGGCTCAAAAAAAAAAAAAAATTGGATGAAAAAAAATAAAATGCACGACTGGGGTCGCACATAGTTGCTCTTGCTCTTGCAGTTTAAAACACTTTTATGTTAAATTCCTTGTAGATTTTAAGAGCTGCCTCTATATAAATTTAAAGAATTTTTTTTGATGATGGGGAAGAGCCAACATTAAGGGCAAAATTTTGTTGAATACAAAAAAAATATTTTTTTATTTGACTTTTTTTTTGAAAAAAATAAAAATGCAGTTTTATTGCAATTGCTTTGAATATTACGTCTGCAAAGTTTAATCAAAATCGTTACAGCCGTTTTCGAGTTTTTTGGTTTGAATTGAAAACTTTGTATGGGAGGTACACTTTCTAAGCGAGATATAAAAAAAAAACAAACAAAAAAACAGCTTTCAGAATTCCATAAAAATCATCTGTACCAAATTTGAAGAAAATCCGTTTACCCGTTTAGGCTGTGAAAATGTGTACAGATGGACGTACAGACGCACGGACGGAATTGCGAGACCCACTTTTTTGAAATTCTACATCATCGTAATGTTGGTTTGGATTAAAACCTCAAATTTTTTTTCGACACGAAACCAATACTTGCCTTATAGAGCAAGTAAAAAATAGGTTTACTGTGACAAGTTCTACTTTTGATAAAGAACAAATATTTTTTGGACCGTAACAAACGATACCTGCCACAGAAACGTGTTCCTCATTTTTGAAAATGTTTAAGAAAAAAAAAAATCAAAATTTTGGATTTTTAAAAAATATTTCAATTTTTTGAAAAATCATCAATTTTTAATTTTTTAAATTTTAATGAATATTTAGAAGAATATTTTTTTCAGAATGGCATACCAATTTTTTTTTTACACAAAAAATTATTTTTTTTTTAACCAACTCCAACAATTTAAAAAAAAAAAAAAAGAATTCCAAAAATTCTTTGCTATAAAAGAAATTAAATTAGGCTGCCAGTGGCCAGGTGGCCAGAACTAAACATTGATATAAGTGCATCTTCTGTTGCAAGAAACTTCAGTTTGTGTGTCAAACAAATCAATTGGGAACTGAATTGATTGCGGTAAAATAATATAAATTACTGAATGAAAAAACATATAAAATTTGTACTATGCAAAATTTACAACGAATAAACAGAAAACGAAAAACTGCGACATTTTGAGGGAACTCACTAAAAATCCCGGATTGGCCCAAAAAAGCTCGACTCCACAAAGACATTGAATAAAAGTATAGGGGGTCTATTACGTAATGCGAAACGATACTGAAGTAAATGAAAACCACAAAAAAGAGCGGTTGTTCAAAGTCATAAGGCCAAACTTAACCGACTCACGTGCGTTCTAACGGCAAACGCAACAATATAATGACAGCTAAAAAAGAACGAAAGTCAAACGATAGGCAAATGGCAGTCGTTAACGATTGATTTGAGCTCCGATCCATTATAAATGCATTTGCATCCGTAGAACTTAGAAAACGGTTTCACTGCTTTAGAATAACACCCATCCCTTTACTTCATATTCAATTGCTAAACTCGCCCAACGATTTGCACAGTGCGTAACATCAGCTTTATCAAACGGTAACTATTACAGTTTTATCTAACTCCCATATGCATATTTTTAAATATATAAAAAAAACAACAAATTTTGAAAAAAAACAAAACATTTTATAAATATGGAAAATTCTTTTAAATACCTTAATTCTATACTAACTAAAACTCTATGAGTGACACAAAAAACAACATAAAATAATCACAATGGTTTGATCAATTTAACTGTCTTTCTGTGATCTCAGAAAATATACAAATTTCAAACTAAAATGCACCTAAAATATAATTCAAAAAATAAACTTACACTAATATTGAACATTTTCTGTGTCCATGACAAGATTACCATCTTTGTCTTTTAGTCTCACTCTCCCATTTGAATATCTCGTCTCCTGGCTACCATCTGGATAAAGCAATTTAACAGTTCCATCTGGATATTCTCTGCGTTTATTATGTGCTGTGTGAATCTCTTTCTGTCCGTTAGACATTAATAAAATCTTATCACCATTCCTCATTTGAATTAAATTTGTACCATCGGCAAATCGCCATTCTTCTAATTTATTTTCATCTGATGGATTTGTTATTTTAATTGAATTATTTGGAAAATGAACCTCGATTTTTCCATCTTTGTAACGATGTTCTGTTTGTCCATTGGGAAATTCTAAGATCTCAAGACCATCTAAGTATGTTGTGTGCCAGGTATTTGTTTCAGCATAATAATATTTAACAGTACCTTCATTAATGTTTGTTTCTTTTATGTCTTTATTAAAGTAGAGCATACGAATAATCATCCCGTCTGAAGATATTTTTTTAAGATTGCCATTTGGATACCAAATATCTTTGCTGCCATCGGGATTACGAATTTCACGCTTAAATGAGGCATTTGTTGAAATCGGTGCTGACTCGTTCCTTTCCACTTTGTCGGTTGGTGTTGTTCGACTCGGCGGCGTTGGTGACTTTGCAAAAGTTACTTTCGAATTAGCCTTCCCATAATTTAGCTCCTCAGAAGATGCACTGCTCAGATCATCTTCCGAACTATGGACTGGTGAGTCCTGTCTTTTGACTGGACTAGGTTTTCGTTTTGATTCACTACTCTTGCGTCGAAGCGCTGATTTAGTTTTTGAGTGCTTGGATACGTTCAAAGTTTTGCTTGGCGGTATTTCTTCCATATGGGTGACAGAATTCTTAAATAAATCCAAAAGATAAACAAAATTTGTTATTTGTATGTTGAATGTAAAACGTAGATACTTAAAAATAAAAGAATGAAATTTATAAATTTTATCGGAGTCGGCAATCATAAATGTGAAATTTTCGTAAGTTCTAATTTATATTTCTGTTTAGAAAAGGCTTATACCTAATGTAGGTTTATACTTCTCCTGGTAAAGCTTCTTTTTTAATGAAACCTATATTTGTTATTTTTTCTATTTACATATTTTAATGTCAAACTGCTTTTTAGGTTTTTTTTCCAAAAGATATCAAATAAATAAATATTTGAATTTAATAAAGCTAAATCCTAAATCATTAACAGTTTCCCCGGCTATTCTTTTGAATATCTGCGATGTGCGATATTGGATTAGACCTAGACCTAGACGAAGAACTTTCCGAATTTTGTATTCAGATAGAATAATTGGGCTTTCAATTGATTTGCCAATTAGAGTTCGAATAAGCTAACGTCACACACCATGAAGAAGACCATTGATCGAATATTGGGTAGGCGACTGCGTAAAATAATAAGGTTGTCAGAGAGAAAATTGTGATTCTTTAGTTGTTTTCCATATCGTTTTAATTGATTTTGAAAAACCATTCGATTAACAACCACGAAATTTGAAACGAGTGGCTCTCTGATAACGAGTCTCCTTGTCGCCATGTCGCTCTGTCACCTTATCGCTTTGTGGAAATGGTAACGGAGTTACGAATAACAGAGTTACGCGCGACAGAGTTACGGCCGTCAAAGTTACGCGAAACCGAAGTTACGAAAAACTAGAGTTACGAATTCTAAAGTTATGTTAAGCTATGACATGTGATTTTTGGGTTGGCAACAATTGGCGAGGAACGATATGGAATTATGGAAATACAAACAAGAGATTAACATTTTTCTCATTGGTCAGAACTAAATGAGTTAAGCGAAAATGGGTGTTATTTAATCTTGTAAAATTTTGATTGGATAGGTATAGATATACAAAGTGGGTATTACAAAATACGCTATGAATAATTATATGAATTAATAGAAAAAAAAAATACGTAGGTGCAATATTAGTTGGACAAATAAGAAGTTAAATTCAATTATGTCCCCCAAACTTACATAAGTATACTCATGTTTTTTTTTTCTATTTCAACGTTTTTGCGATCTTCTCACAAAAACGAATTGGCCCTCAAATTAAGCTGCAAGTAACTTCTTACAGCACGGTCTCCAGTTTGCTACTTTTCAAGTATTTCATTAATTGGAATATTTCTATCGACTGCTGGCCCAGGTATCTGTTTGTTGCCCAGTATGTTTTCTGGTGTCTCTTCTTTATAATTGCAGAATCTGCAGGCGGAACTATCTGCAATGCCTAGATTGTTAAGGTGTGACCTAAACTCGACCAAGATGTGAACTAAGCGCGACTTAGACGCGACCTAAACACGACCAAGATGTGACCCATGTCACATTAGATAGACCCTATTTTAAAAAAAATATTTAAGGTGACATGTTCAAATTAATTAGCTAATTCTTCTTTTGGATTAATGAAAGTTTTACACAATTACGTACCATCGTTTGAAAAACTAAAAAAAAAAAATAAGTGTAGCAATATCTCATCCGTGAGGTTGGAATGACAATTTGCTTAGATCTAAGAAACTAAAATTTGGCAGAGCTCTTTAAGATCTATGATACTTGAACAAGTTTTAACTCATAAAATTTTGTATCTCTATTTGGTGATAAGAAGAGTTGGGAAATATACCTATATTATTTTAAAAATTTAAGAGAAGAATCTTACCACTTTGGGAGCCAATTTAGCAATATTTCTATTTATTTCTTGCAGCATTTTATTATTATTTTGTCCATTTAACTTTACATTCTCCATTTCTAGTCTTTTATTCTCCTTCGTAAGCTGATCAATTTCAACATTTAACTGCCGAACATCTTTTTCCAAATTTCTTACTTGTGCCCTTAATCTCGACTGTGCTGCTACATGGGCTTCATCTTTCTTTTTCAATTCCTTTTGCAAACTATCAATTTCTTCTTGTAACTTTGCAATTTCTTTCTTTTCCTTTCCCGAATTTAACGATTTCTGATGACGAATTTGCTTTTCCATTTTTTTGCGATCATCTTCGATCTTCATACGCTCATCATGCAAATAAATTTCCATTTGAATTCTTTCATCATTCAATTTTTCAGCAGCTTCTAAGCATCCTTGTTCAAAGTGGGCTTTTTCTAATTCATGTTCTTGTTTGCTTTTGACCAATTCCAAGTTATTTTTTTTAAATGTATTTATTTCGGCTTCAAGTTCGGCTAAACGAGTGCGTATTAATTCGGCTTTTTGAAGCATTTCCGAAGCCATATCGTTGACTTGATTATTTTCAATGGTTTGATTCGAGTCATTTTTATTGGAAAATAATTGTTTTTTAAATTCCTCGAAAATTTGAGATGCTTCACTATTGTCGAAAGCTGTCGACAAGTTTGATTCAATTGGCTTTGTTGATATTATTGGATCGTCAACAAAACGAACTTTAGGCGTGTTTCTTGGGGTCTCCTTTTCTTCTTCCTCAAATTCTGTTTCAGATGAATCAGAAACCAAGGTTTTCGAACTTGAATGAATTTCATAAGGAATTGGTGGAAGCTTTAGTGAAACAGGCGAATCAAATTGATTATCATTTGAATTGATTTTTGTGCTTCTCAAAAATCTTTTAATGTAGCTAGAATTCAAATCAAAGCTTCCATCTTTCGCTTTTTGTTCGAGCAATTCGAAAATACTCATATTGTCGGAAGCATCATTCGATTCCAAACAACTTGCGCTTTGAGATGTCTTCTCAATAGGCTTTATGTTTTGTGGGTCAAGAATTGTTGCCCAAGAAATCGGTTCAGGTGTTTCTTTAATAGAAGAAGCTTGCGATTTAGTATCTGGCGTTGAATTGCATGCCGTTTGTGAAGAAATCAAAGACTTTTGAAATTTCTCTTCCATTTCATCGAAACTGGGTTGTTTCTTTGGTTTACCAGAAGTTTTTAGTCTCAAAACAGCTTTTGAAATTGGTCGCACTTCTTTCGTGGGTTTGGTCTTTTCCGGGGGTTTTCTTGCAACATTTCTTTTCAAACTTGGATGAGAGGAAGAAAATTTGTATGGTGGTAGATTTTGGAGATTAAATTGATCGGGATCGACCTTGAAACGATTTATTAGACCTTGTTTTCTTCGAAGAAATGGTCTTTTTGGTTTTTCATCAGTTACTTGATTGTGTTCTTGTTCTTGTATTATTTCTTCATCAACAGTTTGATCAAGGGCACTTACTCCTAGATCAGTTTCACTACAAGAAGATTCATCAATACTTACATCTTCTTCATTCAACATACTTGAATCGGCATGATAAATTCCAAGAGTTTCATACATTTTTCTATGTTCTAATCCGAGAAGTTTTCGTTGATTGTTTTGCTTTTCGAATAGGATTCTTTTTTGTTCTTCTTGCCATAGATTGAGTTCTTCGAGGCGTTGAACAATGCCAGATGAGTCGTCTTTGGAATCGGACATGTTAATAAATTTTTTAGTGTAAATTTATTCTTATTTGTTTATTAAAGAGTATTTTTTATTATTTTTTGTGGAAAATTAAAATCTTTTGAAATATATTAAACAACTTGTTTGATATTTATATAATCAGTGCGGCAACATTACAAAAAAAAATAATTATTGTAGTAGAGTTCAAGGAAGACTTTAGGGTGGATATAGAATGGTTTTGCTAGACCACACCGGAAGATATGCCGTAGCGTTTCAAAAAGCGGCACGTATGAAAAACATTCCACACCTGAATATTGATGGTACAGTTTGGAATTTTTTTCATACAATTACCCGTACCGCATACCCTCGCGGTGTGGTCAAACCATAAAGGCTTGGCCACACCGGAGGGTATGCGGTAGAGGTACGGGTAGCGGTAACGATATTTGTATGAAAAAAATTCCAAACTGACACATCAACGTTCAGGTGTGGAATTTTTTTAGTACAAATATCGTTACCGCTATACCGCATACCCTCCGGTGTGGCCAAGCCTTAAGGCTTGGCCACACCGGAGGGTACGCGGTAGAGGTACAGGTAACGGTACGGGTATTTGTATGGAAAAAATTCCAAACTGACACATCAACGTTCGGGTGTGGAATTTTTTTAATACAAATATCGTTGCCGCTACCCTTACCGCTACCGCGTACCCTCCGGTGTGGCCAAGCCTTTAAGGGAATGACCTCACCGCAGAAGGGTATATGCGGTAGCCACGGTAGCAACTATACACGGACTGCTAGTCGTGCGAATTTGATGGTTCGACGATTCGCATTGCGATGTCAGTGCCTAAGAGCAAACAGCCCTCGATTGAATTTTTTTTTTTGCATTGAAAACAAAAATAACAAATGTTTGTTTTTCCAAACTAGAACCATAAACAAAAAATACCAAGACTGGAAACTCGGTGGTCAACTGACGTTTGCCTACAAGCTGCGAGGTGTGGTGAATGTCGTGAACCTATCGTTGTGTTCGTGTCAAATGTGTGTTGAATGTCGTGAATCTATAAATGTGTGCGTGTTAACGTCATTTACCAACGTGGTGGCTTTCACATATATTCACAGACAGCAATGTACACAAAAGGGTTTTGGGGGGAAAGACGTACGAAATTTTCCAGTCTTGGTATTTTTTGTTTATGACTAGAACTGGACATAAGCGCAAGTTATACATACAGGCAATACTTAAGGCTTGGCCACATGGGAGGGTATGCTGTAGAGGTCCGGGTAGCGAGTACACTTGTATGAAAAAAATTTACGTACACCTCAATATTAGGTGTGTTTTTTTGTTTATCTATATAGATTTTGTGCAAAAAAACGACATCGAGATTTTTGAAATGAAAACAATTTACGTGTTAATTACAACAAAAACTTTATCTGTATAGATTTTTGAAAAATCCAGATAATTATCCAGATTTTACTTTCTCTCGATAGAAAACAGTACTGCCAAGGTACATTACACTTATTAAATGTCAGATTCCAATAAACGACAGCTGCAGTTGACAGATATATGACAAAAAAAAATTTAATATTTAAAATTGAATTCAATTAGGAATAACAAACAACACAAATCAATGTAAGTATAAGCATATTTTTTGGAAAAAGATGAAAATTGTACGATAAACTTTGGTTTTTTTTTTAATTTAATAATTTTAGGATTCACGTGTTTGCAAGAGTGCGATATCTTCCCCAAAATTAAAGAAAAAAACCTGAAAAGGAGATGGAAAGTAAATCAATTTATTCTTACAATGAACTAGCGTATTAATCTTTTTTTCTAGGAATTATTTCACAAAAGAAGAATTCTGTGTACTATGCGCTTGGGTCTTAATCGTGTCGGTACCTTCAACCCTCACAGCCAAAATGTAATGTCAAATGCTCTTGGAATGCGCGCTCGTTTGCGAAAACGTCTATTCTTAGACGATCAACATGAATAAATGATAACAAAGCTCTTGTTGTTAATAAATTGCATCGTTAGAATGCCCACCACAAAAACAGTCTCTTACATTTTTAAAATGATACACGTCATGTATGCGTGCGCTGCGAAGAAAAGCAAATACAAACATACCTCCCGACAAATATTCCCCTAGGAAACACTTTTCATCCCAAACAGCAGACAGCAACAAGCAAGACAATCCTAACATTGCATTATGCAGCTCATTCAACACCCAAAAATCCTTCAGCTCCCGTTGATGAAAAACCATTTTATAAGAGATCGCTTCACTGCGTTCAAACTTGGACGACACGTGCATGATAAGTGAAGTGTGGAAACAAATGGCATGTTGAAAGTGGTAATTGTTTCAGAGCATCATTTAGCTCCCCAATTGGTTGCAGGTAATATTTTTATTGATTCTCCTTTTTTGGTTCGATATATTCCTTATGTACTCTGCCTGCATTGATGTCGTTTTGTTTCTGTAGGACATGTCTTCTACAAATGGGTCTAAAGCCCCCATCGAGCTCCCGAGAAAATCTGCATGAATCTTCTTCGCAATTGCTTTCCCCTCCTAAACAGTTATGCAGAGGGAGGAATTAAGGCAAAACACATGGATTCCCAACCCAACTTAACCAACCCTACAACTGGACATCCGGGTCTGAACAACTCGAGTACGGCAGACTTTTTAAACTAAGTTTATCCATGTATTATATTTGTTTATATTTTATAACTTTGTCATTATTATTTAACGTTAGACCCCCTTTGTGCCATCAAAATTTTAAATGTATCTTAGAAATAAGTTATTTTATTATTAAATTGCAAATTGCAAAATTAAAACGTAATCCGTTTTGCTTTTTCTCATTAAGATTTATCTGACAAGTTTCCAATCCGATATGAAAATTAAATGAACAAATTTGTGCGCGCCTCACTGCATAATCTCGGAACTGCACTTTTACATCAGACTTACAAAATGTTTCCATAAAAAATTCAACACATAACTTTGTATTAGTTTTTAGAAATAAAAAACATACTCAAAGAAAGAATTACTCAGCTTTTGACAAAATTTACCTATATATTTATTTAACATTTTTGTTTCATGTTTTTTTTTTTTTCATAAGTAGGTACCTACTCAGTAAATACTCTTTTACTAATTTTCATTATCATACATACACAAAACAAAAAAAAAACAATCACCGATGCCGAGGGCAATTCGGTATTCCATAAATCAAGGCGACCACTGCCGTCGACAGAAGCGAACAAGGCGGGATGAATTGGAGACCATAACATAATTTGAATTTTCTTCAAATGAATATAATGGTTTAGTGTCCTACAAGTAAATACAAAAAATGTAATACATATTGGTCGTTATAGTAGATATTAAATTTCACCTTAAGACTCCATAACTTTATTGTCCAATCAATGGACGATGTAAGAAACAAATCACCAAAATCTGTTGTAGATTGATTTGGATGAGTTGATATTCCCGTCACTGGACCCAAATGTTTCTCATAGACTTCAGACACACCCGAACGTATTCCATGTCGATAAGCAAATGAAAAATCACAACAAACTTTTACCATAATAAACATTGCCATCTTCACTACCCATAACCAGATTGTTAATCTCATTCGATGGAAAGGACATGCAACTGATAGCAATTGGGTTCGATTGCCGTGGCTGCAATTCCAGTGTATCTCCATGACCAAAGCTTGCCATCGGATGAGATCGATAACACATTGTCTGCATTCTGTGTGCCAACCATTTGCAAACAATACACTGGATGCGTATGTGCAGTTGCACTTAGAGGTGCTCTGCTGGTTTAGCAAAGCATGTTGACATAACGGCACTTTGACAATGGAATACATCTTCGGGTGTTTGTTTTTTATATTTTGTGTTCCAGACCATTACAACACCATCTGGTTCATTGTGACTCTCCTTAAAAAATTTAGTGGGTTTTAGATAGAATCGTAGAAAAAAATACAAATGCAAACCTCATGATTGTGATATGAAACAACAACCAGTTCAGGAAAATGTGTTGGCCAATCCATTGAAGTGACGCATCGATTCTTAGACCATCGGTCTTCGTGGAAATCTCGATTCAATGACAACCTAGCATGTGTCCTCTCATCGTTTGACTCCTATCACCACCTCCAATGTATTCGGTGTAGATGTCGACATTCTCAGATAGAGCCCTTTCGAAGACACGTCCAGCGGGTAAAACAAACCTTTGAAAGTCCGCCGACAAGATGATCATCTGTTTTTGTTCTTCCGATAGTTCCTTAACTGAAAGCACAAATGTTAAATTAATGTAAAGAGAGGAGAGAAAAAATTCACTTACTTTATTTTTCTCTTCAGGTTCTTTTTTGTGTTCAAGTGGTGTTATGGCTGATGCAACTTCCTTCATAGTGGGCAAACCATGTGGTAGAATTCCTGGTGGTAGTTTGGAATGGAACCCATTGTCGATGTGTGGCAGCGATCTCTGTTCGTCATCTCCTTGGGCATCATAAGTAAGCATAGGTAAAACAGGAACAATTCTACGATTTTTTTTGTTTGTTTTTTTTTTTCTCTCATTTTGTTTAGAGCTTTGTTTTATTAAATTTTAATTTTTTAAATAAAAAAGCAAAAGCAAACTTTTTGACAGACAGTTGTCAAAGTAAATGTTCAGTGCTGCCAAATTTTAACACGGATTCCAAAAATCTCGATGTCGTTTTTTTGCACAAAATCTATATAGATAAACAAAAAAACACACCTATTGGTATTCCAGTTTGGAATTTTTTTCATACAATTACTTGTACCCCTACAGCTTACGCTGTGGTGTGTGGTGTGGTATGGTCAAGCCTTTATATGCTTTCCCAACTAACATTTCAGCTTCGGTTAAGGTATTACAAAAGCTACATTTCAGCCTCTTTTAAACTTTAGTAAGGTTGTTGGGCATGGAAAAAGGAGAACGTTATACAAATTTGACCCTTTATAAGGCTCTTAAACAAAGCTTTACCGAAGCTCTACCGAAGCTTTGAGATTTGACAGATAGCTCCGGAAGACCTTGTATAGCTCTTTAATACATGTCTTATCGAAATTTAAAAAAAAAACTACAAAAACAAAAAAGAATTCTTTTTTAACTGGTTTTAAATCATGAATTTTATCTTTTGATCTGATATTATATATAACATTCCATTAGTTTTTAGTATATCTATTAATAATAATTTTAAAAGTATATAATTTTTTTACCACACCCAGGAATCGAACTTCGTATCTGCTTGGTGGCAGTCCATCACTCTACCCACTCGGCCATCCTAGTATATTCATTAATAAAATCAAAAACTTAATCAGTTCAAATAGCAAAAAAATGTCCGAGCTAAATTATTCAATGTCAAAACCAAAAAGTGTCTGAGCTAGATTATTTAATATCAAAACCAAAAATCAAATACAAAACTTGGTAATTTCTGTAAGGCTTTTATAAATTCATTAAACAGGCTTATCCGAAAAACAAGCTTTCTTCGTTTAAGTTTCTTTAAGAGTATTTAAACAACTTATTAGAAGTTGTTAAACAAGTCTGAACTTCTATAAGCAGTCAAATTCTGAAGCAAGCTCAATACAAGCTGTATACAAAGTAGATCCTGCGAGATTTCAATTTACAGAAGCTGTTGTGCTAGTTGGGTTGGCCGCTTTTTTCACATCGGAGCTTATTTTTATATAAAGCTTGTATAAGGCTTGGTTCAGAATTTAATTGCTTAAGCCTAGTACGCAGCTGATGTGAAAGAAAATTTCGTTAACGAAATCTTGAACGAAATTAAATTTGTTTTGTGTTTGATTTATTTACTTTTTTCCTGATGTTTTTTTTTTTTAATTTTTTGATTTTTACTTTTATTATTTTACTTTGCATACCCGATGGTATTTTTTCATTAACATGTTCGCTGTTGACTTTGGAGACTTCAAAATTTTTTGCTTCAGCTGCGTACTAGGCTTTAAAGAAGTTCGAACTTGTTCAACAACTTCTAATAAGTTGTTAAAATACTCATAAAGAAACTTAACCGGAGAAAAACTTGTTTTTCGGATAAGCTTCAGTTAATGAATTCATAGATCTTACAGAAATTAACAAGTTTTGTACTTGATTTTTGGTTATTAAATTGAATAATCTAGCTCGGACATTTTTTGGTATTGAAATTGAATAATAATTTAGCACGGTGAGACGAGGAGTGAAGGGCGATGATGCTCAAGAAGGGAACTAATTTTTCCTAGCAATCACCAGTTGCATTGCTAAATTATTTCTCTTTGTTTACATTTTTGTTCCTAGAAAATAGAAAAGTGGAATGCTAAATGGGATATTTCTCTCCGGCAAAAATTATCGAAAAATTCCCTTTCATCATGTGTTGTCACCTTTAATGTTTCTAGTACATTCGAAAAGTTTAGAATTTTATTTTTTTATACGAAACAAACAACAAAAATAAAAATCTTCCTTCAGTAGAGCGAAAGCAGCTGTCAATAAAAAAGTAAAATCCTTAAAAAAGAATTTCAGAAAGAATTAAATTAAAATTTTCCAAAGAAAAATGAAGTAAGTAACTTTTAAAACACATTTTTACATTTAATATAACTTTGTACAATTAACTACAGGCCATCAGGTAATCCACACGCAATGCCGTTGCCATCTAATTTACCCTGGAAATCAGAATGTATGCCTTGGTCCATGACAACTGCAATGCAGCAGCAAAATGGTGTTGTCCAATTTTCAGCTCCAAATCTAATCATGGAACCCTATACAAGACGTACCCAGAATCTCCATAAACGCAAATCTAAAATTATTCCACCATTGTAAGTTTCACACAGTCTTTTTTTGTTTACAAAAAAGTGTTAAATGAATCTCAAATTACAGACCGAACAAACAATTTATTTCCGAAGAAAAAGTTATTGCCCATTTCAGTGGAATGCACATATCCCGAAATTACACTGAACACACTGCTGGCACTAGCACAAGCAACGATTCCTCCTGCAATCAATCATCCATGGAATACGACTTCAATAATCCAATCACACAAAAGGAACTTGAAGAGAAACTCAAAAATGCCAACCGCATAACTGTTTGCGATGAAATCAAGAAATTGCACGCCGTTCACTCCAGTTTCATGCCCAATGCACTAATTCAAAATCGAATAGAAAGGCCATGCACAGCTTTAGTTTTATGGACACCACCGCCTAAATTGGAAGATCTCTTACCCGAAGGAAATAATCCCAGATCATCACAAAATAACAATTCTATTGAAGACGACGATGAAGAAGTAGACAATAATAATTCTATTAACTCTAATATGAACATTATGGATGCATCTACAGGAGATGGCATGGACACAGATTTGTAGTGACTCGTTTGGCTTTCAAACAAATATGTCTAAAAAACGCATGTTATTGAGACAGCGTTAGTATTTGTGAGAAATGTATCTAAGAAGTGATAAAGAGATAAAACGAAATGAGCTGAGAAGATTATAAAAATTATAAACAGAAGTTATTGATGTCGGAATTCTGCTTCGAATACCGAAAAAAAACTTAACCTAATGAAGAAAGAAATATACACAATTTCATTTCTTTTATTTTTGTCGACATTTGCAAACAGAATTTTCATCTGACTGAATTCTGTGATAGGGATTTAGACTTTAGTTGGCTCCAAGTGAACTGGGTCGTGTCAAGATTTTAGAAAAGCTATGTTTTACTTTTTTTTTTATATAAAATTAAACTTTATTGTCTCGTCGTTAGCCTATAAGTGTGACAAGAAATATACTATAAAATAGAGAAGTAGTTGTTCTTTTTTTATTATTATTATTAATGTAAGCATTTTGAGAAGTATATGCATTTAAAAAAAGAAAAAAAAACTTTAATTTTTCATATTATATAGAATCTTAATGTAACTAAAATGAATATTAATTATGTCAGCATTAAATGTGATTTTTCTATAAAAAAAAAAAAAAATTTTAAAAAAGGTTGATATTTTTGGTTGTTGGACATTAGTGAGGTATTGAAGACTTGAATCATGGTATAAAAAGAGAAGGTATGATCATTAGAAAAAACTCCCCTTCAAGCAAACAGGTCCGACCTCAGTCCGAATCCGCTCCGCCTGAGGCGGAGCTGAGTCCAACTTCGGATCAGAAACTGGTCCGAAGGCGGCTCAAATTAGTATGGAAATTATAATCACCGCGAAGTCGATTGCATATGTATTGGTGTGGTGAAAATCTCCATTCCGAGAAAACGGAGCCGAAGGCGGACCTGAGCCGGAGCAGCGAAAACCTACCAGAAAGAGGAATAAAAAAGGGATGACATTTCGCATTTGCGACCAAAAAAAAGAACAAGATTTATTTTTTTTTTCACTGAAACTGTTTTATTTTTTATTTTATTTTGGCAAACGAAATTTTCACAATAAATACAATATGAAATACAATACATTTTTTTTTCATTTTATTTCATTTGATGCTGCTGCTGTTGTTGGTGTTTTTTTAGATACCCAATCGCATGTTTCACCTTCTAGATTTTTCTTCATCATTAGAGATTACATCTACAACACAAGAAGAAACAACATTTTAACCCAAACACTTTGAACGATATATAAAACATACCTTTTTTGTTTTCCATATTGTTTATAATTTAAAAAAAATTGTTTATAATTAATAAACTAACATTATACAAACAACGACACGAGACACGACGCGATCAAACACTTCAACAAAAAATAACAAAATGACGCTTTGGCTCTTGTTGGCCTTGTCTTTCTTTTCCTTTTCTCATTTTTCACCACGATTCTCGTTCGACTTTGTGTTCATACACAAAAAGTTGCAAGTGTGTGAGTGCAAGCCCGATTTTCGCGTTCTGAGGTCGGAGTTTCTTTGTTGAACTCAGTTTTCTTGCTTGAAGGGTCAGTATCGAGAACTGTCAAAACTTATGGCTACTTCTTAAGGTTTTGACAGCCCAGCCCATTGAAATTGTTGTTGTAAACAAATTTGTCTTTGAAATTGTTGTTGCTTTTGACTTTGCCAAATGCCAAACGTCAAAACCTTATTACCCCATTTTGTAAGATGGCGGCTCTAATGATCATACCTTGTCTTTTTATACCATGGACTTGAATGGAGTCAGAATCTTTAATTGTGACTCTTACCGGCATAAACTTGTTTCTACTATAAGTACCAAATTTGGCTTTCTTTGTTTTGTTCGATATGTCGTTTTCTATTGAAGAATCTCAGAATGAGATTTGTGAATCTGACAGCTGAAAGGGGTGGTGAAGAGGGGAAATAGTGTAAAAATCTCATATTTCACGATCTATTTGCGTTTTGAGATTCAAAAAAATGACAAAAAAATTAATCTGAGATTCAAGAATCTGAATCTGGATTTTTAGCAAGATTCACGCATACAAACACACGCACTTTCACACATACTCCTCTGTTTGACATTTGTCTGAACATTATCGTTGTTTTATTTTTTTTATACGCACAGATTTAGTACACAATTACAAAACTAGATTTCATATTCTATTTGCAATGGAAAAAATCTGAAATTTTTACACAAAAATCTCAAAAGTCAATAGAAAACGACAATAGAATAATGGCGTTTTTAATTGGCAATCCGGAATTGTTCTTCGATTCGGAATCCCAATTGAACAGTTTTTTTTTTATCCCGAAGAATCTGAAGTTTGGTGTGAATGTATTGCTTGAGTTTAACATGTTTCACATATATGTGTATTCGCGCCAAATTTCATTTGCATTTGTGCTGCAAACATTTTGTACTGCTGACATTTAAATCTATGAATGTGTGAGTGATTCTGCTTCTGATTCTGTTTTTAAAACCAGAATAGAAATTCTCTTTTTTTCAGAATCAGAACTGTCAGTTTTGCCCAATTGAACGCCAATTAAAAACGCCATAAATAAAATGCACGACTGGGTCACACGTACTTGCTCTCGCAGTTGAAAACACTTTTATATAATGTCGTCTATTGACGAGCGAGATTTAGAACCAGCTTTGTGGATCTGACAGCTGAAAGAGGGAGTGAAGAGGGAAAAAAGTAAAAAAAATCTCAGATTTCATGATCTATTTGCGGCTTGAGATTCAAAAAAATGAATCTGAGATTCAAAAATCTGAATCTGGATTTTTATCAAGATTCACACATACAAAGCACACACACTCCTCTGTTTGACATTTGTCTGAACATTTGTTGTTGTTTTATTTAAAAAGGTTTTTTTTTATATACACATTTCGTTTACAATTACAAAACTAGATACCATATTCTATTTGCAGTGGAAAATCTGAGATTTTAACACAAAAATTTCAAAAACTTATAGAAAATGTCATTATTGATTCCTTCAATTCAACTGCCCAAATCATGGATCTCTTGATCACATTTTTGGTGATCCAACTGGAATAATAGCCGTTTTTTATTATCACTTGATCCATATAGATCATTAATTAAAATGTATTACAACAACTACATGAGATCTTGCAAGATCACGATTCGTGATCCTGATGAAAAGCAAGATCACGATTCGTGATCCTGATAAAAAGCAAGATCTCATGTAGTTGTTATAATACATTTTAGTTAATGATCTATATGGATCAAGTGATAATAAACGTTTTTTATTATCACTTGATCCATATAGATCATTAATTAAAATGTATTACAACAACTACATGAGATCTTGCAAGATCACGATTCGTGATCCTGATGAAAAGCAAGATCACGATTCGTGATCCTGATAAAAAGCAAGATCTCATGTAGTTGTTATAATACATTTTAGTTAATGATCTATATGGATCAAGTGATAATAAAAAACGGCTAATGTTGGATTAAAAATTATCAATTGTGGACGGTCCCTAGATTGAATTTGACGATGGAGCGATATAATTTCTGTTTGGGTACTGCCTAAAACAAATATTTCTATTTTGGTCAAAAATAATGTACAAAACTACACAATTCAAGGGTACCCAAACAGGAATTGAGCTGAAAATGTTGAAAAAAGTAAAAATATTTACTTCAATATTTACAATTTAGGTACTTCAAAGATCAGTGGTCTACAACCTTCATCCGAACACGTCTTTTCATTTCTGAGATAAGTGTACTACAAAACAAACATTGTGCTTCGGCCTTCAAGAAATTTAGTACTGTACGACAACAAATGAACAAACCGAACCGTTGTTTTCTGTTTTCAGCCTTCAGCGTCTGTCTGGTTTTTAGTTGAATGTGATTTAATTTTCTTTTCCAATTTTGTTAGTTTATTATAACTATTATAATATAGATCTTGAAATTATAATTTATTGCTATGTATTTGCATTGATTAGATAAATATTAATTGAATAGAAATTCTTGAGTGCGGATTACATTATTACAAGCAAAAAAGATGTTCTAAAATTTGTAAAATGTAGGTAAGTATGTACATAGTATAACATATTTCATGCATGAATATTAAATTCTGATTTATTTATTTAAATACGCATCAAAATCAAATAAATCGCCAAGAGAGAACGAAAAGACAGAAAAGGCTCGGTATATTTTGCGCTTGCATAAAGGCAATAGTTAAAGTCTAGTCATTTGCATAATGGCTAAATAATTCGAGTGTAGTATTGCGCAGGTCGCAGCACAAACATGGACAAGCATGGAATACACGATACAATCATCGTACACGACTTGAGATGTACCGATATCGTTAACAATATCGAAAGAAATCCAATAAAACATGCGATTCACATACGATTTCATTATGTCATACATTTTCTCATTTTTATCCATTATTTGGATGTAAGATAAAAAAATTTTATGTTATCTCAAAAACTGAATCATAGGTGAATTAAAAGCCCACACACGGTACAACCCTCATCTCATCAATCGCATACTACCTCTTGTTTTCCATCATCAGCATTCGACCGTGCGATATGGGTACAGCGGATACTTTGGTGCACACATACGATACAATTATCGAATGCGATTCAAATTTTGTACGATAATCGGTACGATAATTGTACCGTGTATTCCATGCTTAAGCCGGTCTACCTTAGGCTACATAGCTATTTCCTCGTATTATGACGATCAAGTCATTATGCACATTGCACAGAAGTGTGTACCAGGTATAAGTGTGATTAAGATTCACTCGCACTTCTTTATTTTGAATCGTCGTTAGACGCCTCAGGAAGCCGTGTGTAACCACCACACTAGCCTGGATAAGGCGTCAGTAGCCAGGTAATTATGGTAGAGTAGATGTACCTATTTCCGAACAGCTCCAGTAGCCCTAGCTGAACACTTTTCACTTAAATGTGTAAAAACAAACTGTTTTGTCCCGTTAGACGTAAAAAACCGGTTAAACTAAAATCTATATACTACCTATATTCGATCACTCCTTGCGATATCTCGGCCATAAATCTATATTTTCTTATTCAAATAGCTTTCAGTTTGTCGGAAGGATCAGATGAGTAAAATTATCGTATTTTTTTTGCACAGTTCTTCTTAAAATCGCTTAGACAAACACATATATAAATTTCGACTTTACGGAATAAAGTTTAATTTAATGCAAGTAAACTGCACACCTTAATGTCGTTTTCTTTCACTCTATTAAGGAGTACTCTAAATTTTTACTCCTTTTTCTGGAGTGAAAGAACATAATGAGAGTAATTTTTTGTTTGTAATTGTGTGTGTGACAAGGCTAAAATGGATAATTTCCTTGAAAAAAATAGTGATAACAGGCCTAGGGAAAACATTTTATGAATCGAAAAAAAAATAATATTCAAAAAAATATGAAGCATAATAATATCGTTGGTGTAGAAGCGGACTTAGTTTTACTTTTGGTATATTTTTCATTATGCTTCTGATCGGTTTTTCACCCTAATTCACACACACTCTTAGTTCGATTTTATAAATTGTAAAATAAAAATATCCCATCAACGCAGAAAAAAATGGGATTTTTTTGTTATATGGCACAGGATTTTTTTTTATTGATGAAGAACACTGGCTGAAAATTTTTTTTATTCGGTTTTCAATTTCATTTTGGAAAAAGCGAAGAATTAACGAAAAAATGGAAGAAATATATATGGCGGAATATAATACAGTAGAAAATATATTTATAAGGGTTGTTTTTGTTAATAACAAAAGAGTTTAAAAAAAAAAACTTTTCGCATTTTTCACGTTTCAAACAAAATTTTAAAATGTCAAACTTCAAATTCATAAGTGTGTGTGCAAATCGGTGTAAATCTGACTAAAAATGTGGAGTAAATCCGGGGTACTCCGTAGTACTAAAATTACTCCGGAGTAATTTTTTTTTTACACTTTTGTGGCGTCAAAGAACACAAAACCTTCAAAAGTGCAAAAATAAGTACTAAAAGGGTACTCTCATTGGAGTGAAAGAAAACGACATAAGTTAGTCTGGCAGGAACTTGTGCACCTCAAAATAGTCTGGCAATTTTTGTTTTAACTTCTCGATGGGTAAACTAATGTCGTTTTCTTTCACTCTATTAAGGAGTACTCTAAATTTGTACTCCTTTTTCTGGAGTGATAGAACATAATGAGAGTAAATTTTTTTTTTGTAATTGTGTGTGTGACAAGGCAAAAATGGATAATTTCCTTGAAAAAAATAGTGATAACAGGCCTAGGGAAAAAATTTTATGAATTGAAAAAAAAAAAAAATAATTAATTAAAATATGAAGCATATGTCGTTTTCGATTGGAATCACTCAAGGATTCACTCATTCTGAAATCCAATAAAACAGTTTGAATTTCTTCCACTCAATTCTATTTTTTTTGTGTTTGTGTTTGTTTTTCTGTGAAATTTAAAATGTCAAATATGGCATAAGACTTGAAAAATAATTAATATGTGAAGAAAATAGTACCTAATATTCAACAAATTAATCGGGAATTCGTTTTGCTAAATATTTTAAAAGCTTTATTTATTTGTTTGAAAATAAATAAACAAATTAATTTCAGAAAACGAAAAAAATTTGAATGAAAAATAATAATAAACAATGATTGAGTGTATCTTTGACATGTGAGTATTCATGTATTAGTGCTTCTTGATTTGATTCTGATTTGAAATCAAGAAGAGAATTTCTCTTCTGAGAAGCGTTCTGGCTGTCATTTTCATGCCAATAAAATGGTTTCAGAAGTCTTTTGAATGATTCCGGACGCTTCCGGAGAGCCAATCGAAAACGACAATAATAAGCGCTCGTTGATAAGTCTGCTTCTACACGAAGACGCAAGGCGCAGAAATTATCTTCAAATTTCCTTTTGATTTTCGTTTCGGTGCGTCGCGCGCTTCTACATGTAGTATTTTTTTGAAGACGCAAATTTGACAGCTATTTTCTTTGGTTTTATTTTGTTCTTGTTTTCGTTTGACGACTTCTAAGACGTAGACGCACAAGATGCACATCAGAACAAGGGAGAGAGAAAGATCGATTTCTGCTGTGCTCTTATGTGCATCTTGTGCGTCTACTTCTGCATGTAGAAGCAGACTGTATTTTAATTCCAAAAAACAACACCAAAATATACAAAACGAAAAAATCTTCCTTCCCTTTTTTTTGAACTCTATTTCTCTTTTGCTCTTATGGGCGTCTCGCGCTTTGCGTCTTCGTGTAGGAGCGGAATTAGTTTTAATTTTGGTATATTTTTCATTATACTTCTGATCGGTTTTTTTCTGCCTAATTGATACACCCATAGTTTGGTTATTGTAAAATAAAAATATCCCATCAACGCAGAAAAAAATGGGATTTTTTTATATGGGACAGGATTTTTTTTTTATTGATGAAGAACACTGGCTGAACAATTTTATATTCGGTTTTCAATTTCATTTTGGAAAAAGTGGAATGTGAAATGTGAAATATATCTGGCGGAATATAATACAATAGAAAATATATTCATAATGGTTTTTTTTGTTAATAACAAAAGAGTTTGAAAGACAAACTTTTCGCATTTTTCACTTTTCAAACAAAATTTTAAAATGTCAAACTCCAAATTCATAAGTGTGTGTGCAAGTCGGTGTAAATCTGACTAAAAATGTGGAGTAAATCCGGGGTACTCCGTAGTACTAAAATTACTCCGGAGTAATTTTTTTTTACACTTTTGTGGCGTCAAAGAACACAAAACCTTCAAAAGTGCAAAAATAAGTACTAAAAGAGTACTCTCATTGGAGTGAAAGAAAACGACATAAATTCTACAAACATTTCAACCTTACAATACAACCTTTTAAATTTTTTTTTGCACTTTGAAGGTCATATATATAATGTGCACCGATGAGGCCTGCCAGACCAAGATTATTTTACTTAGCATGCTATAAATCACCGCTGTAAGAATGTTTAGCCTTGCAAGAGCTACCTTAGTAAAATTTGCCACTAGCTCTTGGACTATGTAGGTATTCAGTCAGTAAGTATTAAAAGTTAAGCTTCAAAGCTTAAACTTTGGAAATTAAAATGACGGGACCCTTATTATATAGTGAATGGAAATCGAAATGAAATAATTGGGTCCAAAGTGATTTTGATGTGCAAAGGCCAAATTTATAATATTTTAAATTAAAAAAAAATATTTATCTACTTAAGTAGAACCTAAAATGGAAATTAGCGGCCTTCGAAAAGTGGAAGTTAAGTCAATGAATTGGAAAAAATTCTGGAATTTAAATTGGTTTGTTGTCATACATTTTAAATTAAATACCTACGATTTAAAAATGATTTTATTTTTAGGAAACATCAACTGTTGTGAATAAAAGACAGTTACTAGCAGATATTTAACTTCAAAACAGCTAGTTCGAGTGAATGAATAGAAAAATGAGGTAAGTAAGAACTTTGTTCTTTTTTTTGAATCACGTAATTAAACTCAGGAAAAATTTAAAAATCGTTAAAGCCGTTAAAACCAAATTTTTTATAAATAATTTTTTGAGAAAAAAAAATTAAAATGGTATGCCATTTTGTAGCAAATTATGTAAATGTTTTTGTACAAAAAATTTCGTTGAAATCGAATTATTAGTTTTGGAGAAAATCGGATTAAAAAATAACGATTCTATTACCATTAACAAAGATTTTTGAAAAAAAAAAGAAAATTTCACTCAAAGATAGACCTTGGCCGGTATGCATAAAAAATAGTAAATACTAGCAATATGAAATTAATAAGTATAAACTAGGTTTGATATGCACAAAATGTGGACAAAAAACGTTCATACTGTACAATTTTTCAAGTAATAGCATTTACTATTTTGTATGCATTATGACCCCTTGTCTTAAAAAAGTGCGTCCCGCGAGTCCGTCTGTCTGTCTTTATAAATTTTAATATAAGCCAACAAAATTTTAAAAATATCTATTTTTCGATTTAAAAAAAAATTTAAAGTTACAAAATGGCATGCATGCCAATTTTAATTTTTTTTTTTCAAAGAATGATTTACAAAAAAAACTAGTTAAAAAAAGACTAACGGTTTTGAAAATATTTTTTCAAAATTTTTTCTATCATTGACTAAGTGCTATATACACTCCTGCTCAAAATTAACGCACACTTTTTTCTTCTTTAGTCATACCCCTACATCTTATTTAAAATGGCTTTTAAATTATTTGTTGTATTTTTTTGTGTTTGGTTATTATTAAGCAAGTCAGAAAAATGCTAAACTGCAACAGTATTATCAACCAAAAAAAAGATGAACCAAATTTAGCAATTTAAGGTCTGAAAACTGATATTAAAATAATTTTTGTTTTTTAAGAAAAAAAATTTTTAAAAATGGAAGCACGTGACAGTTCTTTCCAATAATTTTATTCAATACTTGGCATTGTCTCCTCTAGCGCTTATGACAACTTGGAGTCATCTATTCATTCCAAGAATTAACATTTGAAGGTTTTATTGTAACTTTTCTTTCACTCCAATTTTCTGTGGACCAAGAATGCTTGTAGGTGGATTTCGGCCGCAAATGCACTTTTTTCAACATTTCCTACACATGTTCTATTGAATTCAAATCCGAATATCTGTGTGGTCAATTCAAGGGTGGCATATTTTAATCTTGAAGATATTTTCAAACCACTCTAGCATGCATTATCGTGCATCAGACTGAACTGTGGACCAAATCTAGGGGTGATTGGAACCGCATGGTGTTCGAGGATATCAGTCAAGTATTTTTGGGTATTTAAAGTAGGTCTAGGAGAGCTCACTAACTCCGTAGGTGTTGTAAAGCAGAGTTTACTTCATGAAAATTTATGACTCATCTCTAAAAGGTTAGCGGGTTGACAGATAGACTTCAGCATATCTCTCCAAATCTTCCCCACAAACATTTTACTCCATACCTTCAATTTAAGATCACTCCTGCCTTATTTGAGAAAATAACCACGATACTGTGAGACAAAGTAATAGTAGGAATTTTCTGTAAAATAAATATGATGTGCGTTAAATTTGAGCAGGAGTGTATTAAATCAAAAATTTAATTTTAAGTCCAATTGAAATAGTAAACTAAAAAAAGTGTGCGAGATCACGACTAAACGCAAAACAGTATTGTTTGAAATAACGCCCTTATAATGCTAAAGTAAAACCAAAATTATTTTAACAATATGGATGCCGATTGAATAGGCTAAACTCAAGCATTAAAATATTGCATTTTTAATGATGATTTATCTTCCAAAAAATTCCTTTAATAGTATTTTTGTTTGGTCATACTAAGGGCCATTTCAAAAGAAGCCGGGAACCGGCCAAACGCGTAGCCGGATTTTTTACATTCGTTTTCATAAAAATGCGTTCCCAGCAACCGTCTAATCAGGACGGTTGGCCGGTTCCCGGCTTCGTGTCAAATGGTACTGAAGGTTTTGTGTTCTTTCACGTCACAAAAGGTTTCTTTTTAATCCGGAAAAGCTTAAGTACTCTGGATTCACTCCAGTCAGATCTACATATATTTGAACACGAACTTGCTTAAAGTAAACTGACACGCAATAACCGAAAAAAATCTCATGATCTGAGGGAAAATTCGGTACGCAGAGTATTAGAAAAATCTGTATTGGAACTTAAAAAACTATTTCCAGATTTTGTTTGCAGATGCATACCTTTTACAGACCATATTCACTACTTCATTTACATCATATAAAAGTACCTTCTGCAAAGCAAGCACTTAACAAAAAAGTGGAAACATTGGTAGCGCTGCAAATCTTCCGAAAAATTCTATATCGCTGTCATTAATGGCGATGCCATTGAAAGGTGTGGACGTGATACTTTTTGTCGGTTCAGTAGCAACGCGAAATATTTTTTCTCAAATTCAATTTCAATTAATTTTATTCGTCGTTTGTTTTACTGCAGCCCTACGATTATAATTAAATCTCAATATTGTTTTTGCATATTTCGAAGTGCTTTTATGTGTTAAATAAACTAGAATTTCGTAAAATAAACAAATTATTAATAATAATTTGTTTCGTCGTTCTCTGTGCTCTCAAGGAGGACATTTTTTTACAATCTACATAATTTTTCCTTCCGTTCCGACTACGTTAAAAATCCTCCCAAATCAGAAAAGGAAATTTATAAAAAAAAGCACACAAAATAAAATAGTTTAGTGCAAAAATTGCAAATTAAATGCGATAAAAAAGACGATGAATTTAATGTGAAAACTAAGAAAAATTAGCAAAAAAAAAAAAAAAAATATTCGAATTTTTTTTTGTCGTGTTTTATACCTTTTGTGTTTGTTCCGTGTGTGTTTGCTTGCTTACTGCTCGCAATCAGCAGCCCGCAGCTCTAGCAGCAGCAGCAGCATTTTGAGCTGTTGTTGTTTTGTAGTCGTGTTTGTGTGTAGTGTAGTGGTGGCGGATAAAATACAAGAAAAAAAAAAAAGCGATTTGGACTCTGGGACGACGACGTGAGGTATTTTTCAGTGACCCGTGAGTGATTGGGTTAGAAAATTGCCCAGAAGAGCAGGAAAACAGATTTTTTTGTTGATTGTACTTGAAAGTGTAAAGAGGCGATGTCCGAATCGGGGTCGCCAGCAAGAAGTCATCACAGCCGCCGTCAATTGGTAGGTGTGCTTTATGATAGCTTATATCATAATTTTATTATTGTCTTTTAGTAAAGGACACATGTTTTTGTATGCTAAAGAAGACTCGATGAAAATCTTTTTTTTACCGACCTTTGCAAATCCTATAACATGCTGTTTCTATTTTCAACCTGATAGTATCAATCTTAAATTAAATTTCATACGATTAATTGAATTGGCGCTTAAAAAAAAAAAAATTATTTCGTATGAGCAGGTTGAGAAGTTTGGCCTTCTTTTCTCTCCTGATTCTCGAGGCAAGACTTTTGCTTTTTACTGAATAATAAAAAAAAAAAAAAAACAAACCAGCTTGACTGGTTTTCTGGATGGAATTGGATTACTTATCGATATTGAGCCGCTTCTTCTATGCCTACTTTTCTTATAACAAGTTAGTTACAATAAACTACAAAGAAGAATGCACGGCTTTGTGATATTTGGTGGGAAGAAACCTAAAGAAGCGATTAAGTTCGGGGGTGATAAACCAATTTTATTAATTTTTATATTTAAAAAGTGACATTTTCATGGTAATATTCCCTTTTACTTTCATTCCTTAGAAACTTGGTGGATCTCATTCCAGGCTAGCATTAGGTATTTTGTTTTTTGACAAGTTGTTTTTTTTTCCAAAGAGCACATTTTCGTTTGTTGTTTTTCATTAGAATTTCTTTTATTTATATCTCAATAAAAAGTTATAACTAAATGCACCCGCGCGCAATGTTCTATGAATAATCGGGGGAAAATTCATTGTTGCTTGGTTGGCTGACTTCACTAATACTGATTGGTCATTTTCTGAATGCGGCATTTCGTTTTCCATTTAACAAAATGCCATACGTTCGAAGTGACAAATAAAAATACACAACACATACGTAGCTGGTTTACTTATCTTTTAAAATTTAACGTGTAAGTTTTTCTAGAATCTTTCATACGTCTGTCAATTGGGTTGTCTTGCTTATTTGCTTATTATTTTATCCAACTTGTGTCTTGACTTTGGCAGTTCTCACGCAAGACTAATTTTTTTGTTTCTAGCATCGACTCGACACCGACCGACGCGGCCAGTATCTTATTGTTTGTCCAAAAGTATGAGACTGTGATTTAACATTTTAATCGTAATCAATTGCAGATTCAGCGCTCGGCATAGGTATTCAGACATTTACGTGTGTACGCGTAGTTATACCTGATTTTGATTTTTGTTTTGTTTTTCTCTGAGTATAATATCTATCTATATGTAGGAAATGCAGCAAAGACGCAAAGACCTTCACTCGATTTCGTTTGTGTTGCCGGAAAAAGTTATACCATTTGTTTTGCAAAAAATGTACTTTCTGTTTTAATAAAGATGGGTAGAATATGTATTTCTAGTGAAAATATGATGGTTAGGGACTTCAGTTCTTTGAAGAACAAATTTTCAGCTGTTTTGGAAATAATACAATTTTTGAAAAAAGGTGTAGGTATGCATTTGGTACCTACAATTTTGGGTAACATACCTATAATTTCGAACAAAAACCAAACATGTACAACAGTGATATTTTGACCCTTAAAAAAAAGGTGTTTGCACTCTGTTTTTATTTAAGGGGTAATAACACCTTGTAAACCACGAAATCGAGCGTCATTTTCATCAGCGTGTAAAACAAAGAAGAAATATTATTTTCTTTTGGTGTTTGCTTAGTTTAATTAAGTACATAAATAGGTAACAAATAAGCTAATGTTAAATTTTTTAATGATGTGAAATTTTTTAAATTACGGTGTAGTTCAGTGTGATAGTAAAATCCTGTGCTCTCATCGGGCGACCAACTAACTCCTACAGTTTTTAACCGATTGGGCTGAAATTTTGTGTGGAGCTTAAAAATGCTATTCTCTAGTGAAGATTTTTTTTGAAATATCAATTTTTAAAGAAATGGCATTAGTTTGAAAAAATTATTTTATTCCAAAAACAAAATTCGTTGAAAAAAAGACCATAAAATCGTTAAATTTTAATATTTCAAAAAAATCCTACGTACTTCACTAGAGAATAGTATTTTTAAGCTCCACACAAAATTTCAGCCCAATCGGTTAGAAACTGTAGGAGTTAGTTGGTCGCCCGATGAGAGCACAGGATTTTACTATCACACTGAACTACACCGTAATTTAAAAAATTTCACATCATTAAAAAATTTAACATTAGCTAATTTGTTACCTATTTATATACTTAATTAAACTAAGCAAACACCAAAAGAAAATAATATTTCTTCTTTGTTTTACACGCTGATGAAAATGACGCTCGATTTCGTGGTTTACAAGGTGTTATTACCCCTTAATAAATCTATTCTTTCAATATTATGCAAGGTCAAAGTAGAATTTATTATATAAAAGATGTGCAAACTATGCTAGCTAGCTAATTCTATGAAAAACGCTTCAGGAAATTTTGAGGTATTCTCTTGTTAAATTACGCAATTTATCAAGAAGCGCAAAAATCTCTCATGCATACGTAATATATATTGATATATGTACTAGCAATTCTTAATTCGTACATTGTACGAGAACAGGATTTGAACCCCCACGCACACGTCCCCTTATGATAAATAATTTTTTTTTGTTTTAGTTTTAGAAATCTATATTTTTGCTATTAAAATATAATTAAGAAGTTTCAACTCATAAGAAAATATAAATATGTTAGGAGATAACCCATGTTATGTATACAGAATTAGTACTGAAACATGAGTACCTCGGAAATCAAGGATATTTTGAGGAATTTATGCGAAAAATTGAGAGTGTATATTATACGTTTGGTTATTTTTTTGAAACATTTGAAGATATCAGAAGAAGAAGGGGTTAAGTGCCAAATTTGTAGTTTTGAGTAATCGTCGTTTAAAGTTTTTGGTAAAGCTAACTTCTAAATTAATGACTCTAGATGAATGCCAATAGAACCAAAATTGAAGTTGTCATTTGAAACTTTTATCAGATGGAAGAAATAAAAAAATTCAAAAATGTCACTTAACCCTTCTTCTCCTCATTGCTTCATTTATATGCTACGAGTCAAGTACTCAAACTATTTCATTTGTTGAGAATCAGCTTCAAGGGGATCACAAAAGTAAAAGAAAACATTGGTATTTTAATCATTAAGAATAAGAAAAAAAAAAAAAATATATATTTTTCTGACTAGTACGTAAATATTTAATATTACTTTCTAACCCGATCACATTCACCAACCTCCCGAAAAGCACGACGGGAATGCAAGTGAAACGTTGTGTCAAAATTTGAAAGCAATAGGCAAAGAACTTTACCCCCTTATTCAGAGACAAATTTAGTTCTTTTAGCAACAGTCACAAATTTATTTAAAAGAAATAACCACGCGCAAGGACATAACCTAAAAAACAGTTAAAAACGACACTTTAGATTTTCTAACAAGAATATCTCAAAAACGTAATATGATAGAATTTTCTGCCTTTCTGTTTTTCTAAGGCAAGAGTCCCCGTGAGCAGTGAACATCTCTTTAAAACAATCTGAGGTTTTGTCCCTTTCTGTCTAAGGCCTTAATTACAGCTAGAAAATAAATTGTATCTATAAATTTATTTTATTTCTCGGATTCATTTTCTAACCCAACGAAAGCTCAATAACTAATGAGGTGTTTTTAAGCAAACTAAAACTACTACTTCTCCAAGCCCATCATTTTGCGAATTTTTTGAACTACCCTAGTAGCAAGAAAAAAATCTTAATTCTTGAAAAATCGTGTACTCGTAATACTCTTCACTCTTTGAAAAAAATGTATCTAATTCCAAATATTTTTTATTTAGTTCAGCCATTTATTTGAATTATTGTTAATGTTTGTACATGGTTTCGATCCCCGGCCTAAATAAGGAATGAATTTTCTCTACACGAAAACGCAATTTCTTTGTCTTTTTCTATTTTATTTACTTCGTATTTTGTATTTTATTCGAACTTTTTTCGAACATTGGCAACACGTACATACGTATTTCATAGACAGTGAAAAGATATACCTCAACCACAAACATTTATTACTGACGAGAGACAAGTACACACTTGAAATGATAAGAATTTCTACGTTTGCGCGCTGAGTAGCAAAACTCGTCAATGTGTGTTTTCTCCTAATTTTGCCTCTTTTAAGGGGAAAGCAGCAAAACAGATTCAGCATGAAAAGGCAAAGTGAAATATTTGTCTTCAGATAAGGGGAATTTTTTTCAAAAATACAATAACATCATTTATTTGTGCTGCGCAGCACCCTACAGAATACAAAAACAAAAATTAAATCTGCAAACATGATTTTTCTTGCAATTTTCTCAGCGTGGGGCAATGATTTAGCTGAGATTTCTGTTTTGTAAAACCTTTTAAGAGGTACGGGCGGAACCTACGAACACGTCATCCGTTTATTTAGTTCTGATCGTAGTGGCAGAGAGTCACAAACAAAAATTCTACATCAAAAATGATTACATATAAATGAATATTTACGGAATTTGAATTACATTTAACTGACATATGATAAGGAAAGATTTTTTGTTTATTTATATGAAGTATAGGTACTTGAATCTTAATTTGATTATGTATAATGATAAGCGCTTTAATTATTTCGGAGTGATTTTATCAGCATAGTAGCTTTATTTTTTATCCAGAAAATCGATAATTTATTTTAATTGGATGTTTTGTAAATTATTCCCAGTAATATGACTAAGTTATGAGTAGAGTACTATGAGTTGAACTATTGCCGTGATGATGACGATTACGATGATGATATTAAATAGGTTCATCATCAGTTGATTCTTATAACAATAATAAAATGCACGTTTGGGTTGCACGTACTTGCTTTTCAATAGAAATTAAAAATAAAATGCACGACTGGGTCGCACGAACTTGCTCTTAGAGTTAAAGTTGCTTAAATTTTTAAGACTTTTTATATAGAAATTTGGAAAAAAATAAAATTCTTAAAAAAAAAAAAATACTTAAAAAAAAAATAAAATAAAATCTGAAATCAAATTGCCCTCCAAAACAAGTATGCAGTTTTGATTGATATACGGCTCTATTCTGCTATTCGATTCACGTGAAAGTCTAAAATAATTAGCCTTTAAATGGGGGATAAAATTAAATTTAAGTAATTTATTTTTCTTTAGAATTGCTAAGACAGGCGGACACAACGTTTTGATTTCAAAAGTAAGATGCTTTTCTAAGCCAGTTTGACGTAATAAAGCCATGAAATATTTCGATTCACGTGAATCGAATAGCAGAATAGGGCTGATATTAAGAAGCATTTTTAGAAAAAAAATTTTCAAAATCGTTAGAGCCGTTTTTTAAAAAAAACTAACTTTTTATAAATAATTTTTTGGAAAAACAGTTTTAAAATAAAATTGGTATGCCATTTTGTAGAAATCACTAATCAACATCTAAAAACAAAATTTAAAAAAATTCAATGTCCCGTTTTTGAAAATTTGATGTTTCAAAAAAAAATTTTCAAATTTTTTTTAAAAATCCAAAAATTATTTTTTTGGTAATTTTATTTTTGGTTTATATTAAAATTATATAAATGCTTCTTCACAAAAAGTTCAGTTGAAATCGAATGAGCCGTTTCGGAGATAATAGGACTTGAAAAAAAAAAACGGCTATATGGCAGGTACCGTTAATAATAATTTTCAAAAAAAAATGTTTCATTAAAAGATAGACCTTAGCTTAAAACTAACATTTGAATTTTTTAAACAAAATCGTTGGAGCCGTTTTCGAGATATTTCAATTTTACTTATGACATTTTTGGTCCAAAAAAATTAATTCCAAAAACCCCTCTGGAGAGTCGCCAAATAACGCTACATACCAAGTGTGACATTAATCGGTCCATCCGTTTAGGCTGTAGCTCCTTATTCAGATAGACAGACAGACTGACAGACAGACAGACGGACTTCCGGGACCCACTTTTTTGGCATTCTCTACCATCGTAATGTCATGGAAAAATGTTATCTCAACTTTTTTTTTTTGTACGAATGCATAACTTGATATATAGTACCTATATCGCAAGTAAAAATCCTTAACTAAGTTAATCATCGACTCAATGAAAAGGTTTAAACAATATAATATGTGTTATTTAGAAAATACGAGAAAAGACGCGATTAGGTTGGAAAAATAAATCGCACGACTGGGTTGCACGTACTTGCTCTTATGGTAAAAGGGTAAAAGTAGCTACCTATGATATTAAAGCTTTTTATTATCAAAGATAATTTAAAAAATAATTCCAATCACAAAAGTTCTTGCAAATTTTCTATGCGATATATAGAGGCTTATGCCCGTCGTACACCTAGCGTTCAACGCACTCAACGCGAATTCAACAAATTAATTATAAAAAAACGATGCCACTATACGTATACTTTTTAATTAATTCGTTTAGCAGCTATCTCCAACCGTCTAAACTCGTTGTTTGAATATAATTGAAAGTACCATCGATTAGAATTTAAGGTTTTAAATTTGCGTTGAATGCGTTTAGCGCTAGGTCTACGATGGGCATTACTGTAGAACAATTTATTTTTAGATTATTTGCAAGAACCAGAACTAATACATATGTGTATAAGGGCGTTCGTTTTTTTTTGAATCAAGTTCCTAAGTAGAAAAACTGTTTCTAAATAATATATTCAATCACTCCGCTTAAAAATAAAAATAATTTTCATTATTTTTTCACTTTGTATAAAAAAAATCCTCTAATTTTTTCAGACTTTTATTTTGACACTAGATAGATGGCGCCCCAAGAGGGTTAAAGTTTTTTATCATTTGAAATAAGTATGTGTTGACCTATGAGGCCATTTTTTTTTAGATATAAACTTCAATCAAAATTGTTTGATGAGGTTGTTGTTTACGTTAAACAACGTTTTCAAAAAGGTACATTATGTATATACCATTTTTCTAAGACCAGCGGTTTAGTCAGGGCATTTTAAAAGACGAGGTTTTTTTCTTTACAAAGATATATGAAGCACGTTGTTGTTAGTGTAACCGTTGATTTTTAATAATTTTAATAGAAGTTTAGGAAAAATGGCATATATATACGGTGACCATCCGTCCCGGTTTACCCGGGACTGTCCCGTATTTCTACAGCTTGTCCCGGGTTTTTATTTAAGCAACTCGGGACGTATAAGTGTCCCGTATTTTGTAATTTGTCCCCTGATTGTCCCGTATTTGCACATTCTCTGATTTTTGTATTCAATATTTTAAATAACTTGTACGGAAAACAATAAAAAAGTGATTGGAAATTAAAATTTTTCGGATAAAGCCTAGTACGCTGCTGAAGCAAAAAGAAAATTTTTCTAAGTCTCCAAAGTCAAAAAACTGTTGCTGCAAGAAAAATTGCCTGGAAAAATAAATGGGAGTGACAAACGATTGAAAACTCTCCATATATTCTTGCAAAGGTAAGAATTTCGTTACCTTAGCTGCGTATTGTGCAACGAAAAGCAAAATTTTCGTTTACGATTTCGTTGTGCTGGTTTTGTATGAACATTTTCGTTTCGCTTCTAGACTAGGCTTCAGCTTTTTTTAAATGTTCGTCAATTATTTAGTTCCAGCTTCTCTTTGTTAGGTTGCTACACCAGGTAAAAACGAATAAAGAACAACATATGGAAGAGTAAAGATCCCAGATAAGTTGAAAAACTGTTAAGGACATTTTGTGTTAAAGATCATACAATTTCAAAATCATTTGAAATAAAATTGAAATGTTAAAAAACATCTCTCCCGATTTTGATTAAAAAAACTTTGATAAAAAAAAGTTATTAACAGACATTATTATAAAACCATTTTCTTGATTTCTGATTTCGTAAACGACTTAAATGATTTCAACAAAAACGCTCCCATAAAATGGTTTAGAAAATCTTGATATCAACACAAGGAAAAATTATGAAAACTCATTTAAAAAAATTTAATTTTTTTTTAAATCAATATTTTCAAAACGATCCAACGAATTTTGTATCTGTCCCGGGTTTCGCTTCCAGAAATATGGTCACCGTACATATATATGAAAGAAAAAAAATAAATTTGGCCACAAACAAATTCGGGGCGTGGGGAGTGGAGTGGTCGAAAAAGTGGGGTGGGTGTCAAAATTCATGGGTTTTTACGATTTCTGTAAAAAGTAGACCTCCTATTGAAAAAATTTGAATGCAAAAGTTGTAGATAATAAAAATGTCTACAACTTTTACTGAAACCATTTTTTTTAACTGAGAAAAATAAAAAATACGATTTTTCCGTCTATTTTTATCTTTAACAAAAATGATTGGATTTTAACAAAACTGGTGCCCATGTGTTAAAAATTACTTTGTTATGCTTCTTGCCTATTTTAAATGATTTCTGAGGCAAATATTTATTTTTGAATTTTTGACGAATTTAATTTAAGGGGTTATATCTAGTTGTAAGTGCGAAAAAACGTTCTTTTTTGTGGATTTTTGTGAAGAGGAATTTATAGTCTAAGAGCCGGCAGCATATTTTGGCAGTTTTGATATAACCGAAATTCGAGTATGCACATATCTAGATATGCACCACAGTATGTCAACGGAAAAAGTCTGGCAGTGATCTTTTTCAGCTTTCTCTTGCCAGACGCATCCAAAGTGCAGCAAAAAATCAACTTTTGGCGTTTTGGTATAACCGAATAAATGATACACCAAAAAATCATAAAAAATCCCCTGATTTCGAAACTGTGGGTACCGCAAGCTTCTTTTTCAGCTTTCCCCCCGCCAGACCGCTTTAAAGCATTTTTAAGTGCATTTTTCTAATAAAAAACCTAATTACTTATTTTCTGTTAGGTATTACCGAATGATGGTAACAAATTAATATTCTATGTCTATTCCAGGTCTAGAAAATATAATTTTTAGCCAGCTATTTTTCAGCCTTCCCTCTGCCAGACGCATCCAAAGTGCAGTCAAAAATCAACTTTTGGCGTTTTTCTAGATATAAACCGAATAAATGATACACCAAAAAATCATAAAAAATCCCCTGATTTCAAAAATGTGGGTACCAGAAGTTTTTTTTCAGCTTTCGCCCCGCCAGACCGCTTTGAAGCATTTTGAAATGCATTTTTCTAATAAAAAACCTAATAGCTTATTTTCTGTTGGGTATAATCGTATGATGGTAACAAATAAAAATTCTATGTCTATTCCTGGTTTAGAAAATATAAGTTTAAGCCAGATATTTTTCAGCCTTCCCTCTGTCAGACGCCCTTAAAGGTTTCCCAAACAGGTTTTTCCATACAAAAAACACCTAGTTTCTGTTTTTTTCTTATAAAATTGAAATAATATTTTTTTGTTTAGAGTAACCATATGGTGGCCAAATATTAACTTTCTCTGCCTTTTCCTGTTTAAGAAAATGTAAGTTTAAGCCAGATTTGTTTCAGCCTACCCTCTGCCAGACGCCCTAAAAGGTATCTCAATAGTACGGGAAAGTTAAATTTTGTTATATGGGGGTCTGGGAAAAAATCCGAAATGCATTTTGACTTCAGGGCTCGAAAGGCATAAAGACACGAGTCTTAAACCACATTTTGTACAATCGCACCAAGAGTCATTTGGCCGCCATTTTTTTTTTTAATAAAAATTTTAGTTTTTCACATAACTCGCGTATTTTTGAACCTACAGAAAAACAATGTATGACAAACTTGAAATAATTTAATTTTCTATAATATATGTTAAATAACATTTTTCGATTATCCCTTTGGTTTAAAAGTTAGGGTGTTTTTTTTTAACACGTCAAAAAGTGATTTTCTTATTTTTGTCATATCTCTTTTACTTGAGCGTTTTTTTTTTTAAATTTGTTCGTACTAAAAGTTGTAGATCTTTTTATTACCTTCATTTGTTACAATATTGGTTTTTCGATTTGACAGACCGTTTTCGATCTGTAGGCAAAAAACTTCAAAAAAATTGCAATTTTTTGTATAGGGACAAACAAAATGACTCTTGGTGCGGTTGTACAAAATGTGGTTTCAGACTCTTTCGATCCCTAGGCTTATGCTCTTTCGAGCCCTGAAGTCAAAATGCATTTCGGATTTTTTCCCAGACCCCCATATAACAAAATCTAACTTTCCCGTACTATTGAGATACCTTTTAGGGCGTCTGGCAGAGGGTAGGCTGAAACAAATCTGGCTTAAACTTACATTTTCTTAAACAGGAAAAGGCAGAGAAAGTTAATATTTGGCCACCATATGGTTACTCTAAACAAAAAAATATTATTTCAATTTTATAAGAAAAAAACAGAAACTAGGTGTTTTTTGTATGGAAAAACCTGTTTGGGAAACCTTTAGGGGCGTCTGGCAGAGGGAAGGCTGAAAAATATCTGGCTTAAACTTATATTTTCTAAACCAGGAATAGACATAGAATTTTTATTTGTTACCATCATACAGTTATACCCAACAGAAAATAAGCTATTAGGTTTTTTATTAGAAAAATGCATTTCAAAATGCTTCAAAGCGGTCTGGCGGGGCGAAAGCTGAAAAAAAACTTCTGGTACCCACATTTTTGAAATCAGGGGATTTTTTATGATTTTTTGGTGTATCATTTATTCGGTTTATATCTAGAAAAACGCCAAAAGTTGATTTTTGACTGCACTTTGGATGCGTCTGGCAGAGGGAAGGCTGAAAAATAGCTGGCTAAAAATTATATTTTCTAGACCTGGAATAGACATAGAATATTAATTTGTTACCATCATTCGGTAATACCTAACAGAAAATAAGTAATTAGGTTTTTTATTAGAAAAATGCACTTAAAAATGCTTTAAAGCGGTCTGGCGGGGGGAAAGCTGAAAAAGAAGCTTGCGGTACCCACAGTTTCGAAATCAGGGGATTTTTTATGATTTTTTGGTGTATCATTTATTCGGTTATACCAAAACGCCAAAAGTTGATTTTTTGCTGCACTTTGGATGCGTCTGGCAAGAGAAAGCTGAAAAAGATCACTGCCAGACTTTTTCCGTTGACATACTGTGGTGCATATCTAGATATGTGCATACTCGAATTTCGGTTATATCAAAACTGCCAAAATATGCTGCCGGCTCTCGGTCTATTAGTTATATAAACATAAAGAATACATGTACTTGTACATATAGCAAATTTTATGTATTAAAAGAATTCGTTGTGTATTTAAATAAATATTGGGTTCCGTTATTTTTGTAGTACATCTCCTAGATGACCTCCAAAAAAAGGTGTCTGGGGGTGAGCAAGATATCTCTGATCACAATCACTTAAAATTAAAAAATCCAAAAGATTTATTTCCAGGATAGACGAATGCAGGATAGACGATTTTTGGCAAAATGGTGGCTTTCCAAAGAAAAAAAAAAAATCGTTTTTTTCACGAAAATTAACACTAAAGTTCCTTAACAAATCGAATTATTGTCAAAAACCTTATTCCTTCGTAAAAACACACACTTTTTAAACATGGTTCAATTTTAGTTTTGAGGTTTATACCAAAAACCTTAAATTACCATTAAGCTTTTTCAGCAGCTAATTTTGTACTGTTATAAGGTATTCTGCAACTTTTCTCTTGAGAAGCTCCAAACGACATTTTCTATGGAATTCATGTTTGGAAAATTGATAACAAGCTCAAAACTAAAATTGAACCATGTTTAAAAAGTGTGTTCTTAATAATGAAGGCACTTATTGTACAAAAAAGGGAAACATACAACATTTCCAAAAAACGGGGTTCCCCCTTTTGCATAATATTTTTTATCCCAATGTGTACATTTTTATTTTTTTTTAGTTAATCCGTATTTACGTAATAAGATAACTGAATAAAACTAAAAAAAACTAAGCTACTTCGATAAAAACCTCAAAAATCGAGCAAAATAAACCAAAAATATGTATTTTTTCGTATGTGAGTGCAATCTAGTCACCTTCTCTGCGCTCTACTCGCGAAACGGTTCATCTTACAGAAAAATGTGCTGCGCATATGTTGTAGATAATTTCACGACCATCAATTTGTATATAACCTCTGATGACCTCCGATCAATAGGTCGCGAGATATTTGCGAAAAACTTTTCGTGACCTTTTGGCCCCTATAACTCTTAACGCTGACACGATTTTTCACATCCTCATAACAAAGCCCTCATTAAGCTGTATACCAAAATTCAGCCCAGTAGGAATTTTTCCGCAGATTGGGCTTAAAAATGACTAAAATGACTGGGCTACACGTGATATGTCAGCTTTTTAGGTGAAGTGTAAGTGGGCGCTCAACAGACTCAAAGTTTTGACTCAGATGCTGTTCTAGCTAGGTGCTCATGCCTAGTAATTAATTTTTTTTTTAATTTTTCAAGTGAATTAAGTTGTGACGTGGTAAAGTTTTTCATGATATGTTTTTTCTTTCATAAAAAACCACTAAGTGATGTTTTCACAGATTTTTTTTGTTCATTAAAATTCGTCTGTAAGTATTTTTTGCTTAAAGTTAAAACAAAACAGATTTAATCAGTAAAATATGAATGACTCAAAACCAAAGAAACATGAAAATCATTAACTTGGCTGTCGGAAGTATGCGTGCTTATCATATTTAAGCCAAAATCCAACCCCAAGCCAAGTCCTATTACGATATAATCAGATATTAAGGGTAACAAAGTCTAATATTTCAAAGCTGATGAGCGCCCTCTTCCTTTTACTTTTGAGAGCTAAAACTTTCAGCATATGTTAGTATATATATCTGTAGCAAAATAATGGGTGGGGAAGTAATGAATTATATGGTTTATTTTTTTGCCTTATAACGTGGACCACACTAATGTACATTTAAAATAGGTATCATATACATAAATGTATGCATGTACCATTTATCCTGCAGATAATATATTTTTTTTTAATTATTGGCACTAAAATAAACTGAAAATGTTATTTGGAGAATTAGAATTTTTGTATCAATCTTCTAAGAATGCTTCTTCAAAAAAACGACTTAAAGGACTTTTAAATTTTTATGAGCTACGGGATTTTAAACTTTTTATGCAAAAAAAATGTTTCCATACATCCCTCTATACTATAAGCCCTAGTTTGTTCACAGTCGATTATCTTTTAATCAAGGATTATTCCATACAAAATTCCTTGATTAAAAGATAATCGAGTGTGAACAAACCGGCCCTAAATGTGGTTTATGATAAATCAATGTTTATATACTTATCAATCTACTCTCATTTAAATTCCATCACTCATGAAAAAAGGGTGAATCTGGATTCTGTTGTATACTCCACAATGGAGGGAAGGAAAACTCCATTTGTTTCTTAAGGTGCGGTCACAATCAACGTTCAAAATTGTCAAGTTGGAAAATCCCCACCCACCATCGAGGGTTATTACCCAAAACAACTTATCAAAACTAGAACTGATTCACTTTTTGAAAAGGAAGCAATTGTGGAATCATAGATACAAATCATAAACATAATAATGCATATTCATGGTTGTTGTTTATCTTAACCAATGTAATTAAAAAAAAAATAAACTCGAGTTTTCTTCAAAGCAGCTTAAGCAGTGTTTATGAATACACCCAAATGTATATTTGATTAGAAATATTACAATAAATTTTTCTGATATTTTTTTTTTTAGCGCGAAAGGAAACAAAGAAAACTTTACCTAGAAGAATGGACTTTGGGTGACGATGAGGGAGTTCGAGGATTCAGCGTTGCTGAAAAATTGGAATCTCCAAAGTTTGCTCAAGCCGGCATGGTGCGGGAAATGAGAGGTGCCGATTTGACTGTTGGGTGAGTTGTTTTTCTTTTGTTTTCCATTTTCATCATCACCACTCACAAAACAAAGCACCTGTTGCTCTCTGGTCACAGTGAGTGGAAGAAGCTTTTTTTGTATCGTGATGAGCTGTTTTATTTATTTATTTAATTTAATTTTGTAACTTCTGTGTTTTATTTTTAGTTTTCTCCAACAATATGGCTTCAATATCCCACTTTTGTTTCGCGATAAGGCTGGCCTGGGCATTCGAATGCCTTCACCTCAAGAATTCGAGGTTAACGATGTCCGATTGTGCGTGGGTTCCCGTCGCATGTTGGATGTTATGGATGTTAATACACAAAAAAATCATCAGATGACCATGAAAGAATGGGAGCATTATTACGAAAGCACAGATAAACGTCGACTGTTGAATGTAATTTCCTTAGAGTTCTCACACACTCGATTAGACTCCTTCATACAGAGCCCCGATATCGTTCGATTAATAGATTGGGTCGATGTCGTTTGGCCAAAACAGCTGAAAGATGCACAAACGGAAGGTACCAATGTCCTTGGTGATATGATGTATCCCAAAGTACAGAAATATTGCTTGATGTCGGTGAAGAATTGTTATACAGATTTTCATATAGATTTTGGTGGTACCTCAGTATGGTATCACATATTGAAAGGCAGCAAAGTATTCTGGCTTATACCGCCCACTGAAAAAAACCTGCAGTTATATGAAAAATGGGTTCTGTCCGGGAAACAATCGGATGTTTTCTTTGGCGACACAGTTGAAAAGTGCGCAAGAGTGTATCTAACAGCTGGCAATACGTTTTTTATTCCCACAGGCTGGATACATGCTGTGTATACTCCAACAGATTCGCTTGTATTTGGAGGAAATTTTCTACATTCCTTTGGCATAGTCAAGCAGCTCAAAACCGCTCAAGTTGAAGATTCGACTAAAGTGCCGCAAAAGTTTCGATATCCCTTTTTCACAGAGATGCTTTGGTATGTGCTGGCACGCTATGTCTTTGCCCTTCTTGGCCGTTCTCATCTAGAAGGTGAACCGTCCATATCAGAGGTAGAAATCGAACACAAACCACATGTTCATTTAACTCACTATGAACTCTTCGGCTTGAAAGAGATTGTGATGTATTTGTATGATCTGCCACCACAAAAGAAGAATGTACCAGAATTAGTGCGAGACCCAGTGGCATTGATTAAGGATGTTCGAACTCTTGTAGAGCGTCACTGCAAAGATAAGCCTGATATGGCTATTACTGGAGAACCAGTACTCAAGCCACAACCCAACATGCAGCCTGAGTTCCAAATATATGACCGTATGAAAGTAAAGGAACAAATTAAGCTTGAAATTGCCCGTAAAAATCAAGAGTTATTTCAAGAGCATACCCAATTGACGGAATCTTCATGCTCAGTGGCGACGGCTGAAGAAGAAAAACCACTTGAAGAATCAATCAAAGAGGAGCCATTCTCAAATGGTCATTTTGATATATTGGCTGTATCCAGTTGTGGTAGTAGTTCTGCAAGTGGTAGTACCCCGTCTATAGAGGATATGAATTTTGTATCGCCATCTATTACAAAAACAAAACCTCCCAAAAAGATGATAAGTGCTGCAGTGGCAGCAGCGGCTGCCGCTGCTGCATCGGCAACTAGTGTAAGTTGTACCAATATATTGCCATCTGATCTGCCATATACGACAACCAATGCGACAGTTACCAGTGCTGGTTTAGTAGTAAACCAAAATACTGTGATAGTCAGTGCCTCCTCGTCCAGCCAAAGTAGTTCTGTCGATTCTAAAACAAATCAAAACCAGCCTAGACGTCGTCGTACTCGCTGTAAAATATGCGCCGCATGCCAACGTTCCGATTGTGGAGAGTGCAGCTTTTGCTTGGACATGGTCAAATTTGGAGGCCCAGGGAGAGCAAAACAAACTTGCATGATGCGGCAATGTCTTTCGCCAATGTTACCGGTTACTGCACAATGCATTTACTGTCACTTAGATGGATGGCGCCAAACGCCAGTTTCGCCTCAGGCTAAGTTACAAGCTGCTCTTGAAGGGCCATCGGCTTTGATGGAATGTTCGGTGTGCTATGAGATTGCTCATCCGGATTGTGCTGCACTTGCAAATGGAATGACAGAAGATGTCAAAGGTATCATAAATGAAGATCTACCCAATAGTTGGGAGTGCCCGACGTGTTGTAAGTCTGGCAAAAACACAGACTATAAGGTACTTTTCAATAAATTTTAATTCTGTTCCTTGTTTTAAATTTGTTTTGTATTTTTCCAGCCACGCCATTTTCGTGCTCGACAAAAATCATCTGAAGTCCGAAGAGTATCCTGCAGCAGCGATGTTAATTCAATCACCGATGGAAGACACTTCCATGAAAATAACAGCGGTGGATCAAACTCAGCTACAAACACAAATAATAATGCTCAACACCATGATTTTGTTTTCTCTAGTGAATCCGAAATGGAAACCATAAGTTGCAAGAAAGAACTCAAACGTTCATCGATGGCCACTAAAGAAGTCTCAAGTATTAAAACTGAAAAAAATGACAATAACATTCACAATTTAGAAAGCAACAACTGTCGAAATTTAAACCCAAGTTCAACAAAAAGAAGAAAAAGTGACGAAACAAGTTCAAGTTGTAGTGCATTGCAAGATCAAAACCATCATCTTAACTCGGAAATGTTGGAAACAAATTCAAGTGGTTTAGCAGCATCATCAACAGCCACAACTACAACAACGACTATAACATGCTCGGCCACAGCACAACAACGTAAAAAGAACTCGATACGTTCACAATTGGCTCAACAAATGCTAAATTCTTCGACAAGAGTTTTAAAGAAACCATTGTATGCTATCCGACCAACACCATTTCAACAGCCTACAACGCAATCTCCTTCGAATTTAGCTTTAGATGCGACTCTTTTGAAGATTGTTTTTCGGTATTTACCACCCGAGTCTTTGGTTACGTGTAGTTCAGTGTGCAAAATCTGGTCAAATGTATCCGTTGACCCTGATCTATGGAAAGTTATGAGCTGCGCCGAGCACAAATTATCAGCTTCGCTGTTGATGGCAATTGTTCGTCGGCAACCTGAGCACCTCATTCTCGATTGGACGCAAATAGCCAAACGACAATTGGCTTGGATAATTGCTCGTATGCCAGCACTTAAAAATTTGAGTCTACAGAATTGTCCAATCCAAGCAGTTTTGGCTCTGCACACTTGCCTTTGTCCTCCATTGCAAATCTTGGACTTGAGTTTTGTACGAGGACTAAATGACTCTGCAATTCGAGATATTCTTTCACCACCAAAAGACTCACGACCTGGTCTCACCGATTCGAAATCTCGATTAAGAATTCTAAAAACGCTTAAAATCGCAGGAACAGACATATCGGATGTTGCTCTGCGTTACATCACACAAGGGCTGCCTTCTTTGATTCATTTAGATTTATCATCATGTCAGAGAGTGACTGATGCCGGAGTAGCACAAATAGGAACGTGTCCGAGTGCCATAAGCACCCTAGTTGAGTTGAACTTGAGTGGGTGTCGTTTGATCACCGAATTGTCGCTTGATCATCTTAGTAAATGTGAAATGTTGACTTGGTTAGATTTGAGACATGTGCCACAAGTTTCAACACAAGCTGTGATCAAGTTTGCTGCCCGATCTAAGCACGATTTATGTGTGAAAGATGTGAAATTAGTGGAAAAGCGAAAGTTGCCCTTGAGATATTAAATAGTCATTCGTTAGAGACAATCAGGCGGAATTATGTATTTTTTTTTTCCAACTGAATATCTTAATGGTAAGTAGTTTTTTTTAGTTAAGAAAACAAAAAAACCTTTATATAGTTATCTTGCCAAAATTAAACAAATATTTTAATCACAACTAACAACTAATAATGATTCGAAAACAAGTGTGTTAAGCAATTTATTCAATTTCATTGCTGTAAAGCATTGGTATTTCCGTTATATAAATGGCAAAATCTTTGTGTATCTATTTTATATTTTTTTTACGACCGAATTTTATAATAGAATTAACTGGTGCCGTGAAATAACGCCGAGCGAAATAACGCCGAATTCCAAAATTCGGCGTTATTTCACTTTACAAAAGCGAAATAACGCCGAATTTCAACATTCGGCCATATTTCACAATGATAAAGTGAAATTACGCCGATTCGGCGTTATTTCACTTTTTCAGTGAGGCAAATCCTGCTAAGTGGAGCTTAGGAAAAATTTCTATGTAACCACCTGCAGTCAGTTTGGTATTGAAATGCCATATTTTTGGCACAGGGACATAAGGCCCATGGAATAACAGCCACTATTTATTTGTGGGGCTTACGTCCCGCTTGAGTGAGACATAAGTTCCAAATTAAATGTGGGGCTTATGTCAAATTCAGGTTGGACAAAAGACCCACAAATAAAGGATGGGCGTTATGTCTCACTAACAAAGAATTTACAAATTATAAAATTATCTCCCAACTGAATAACTGTATTTGGGATAGTTACATAATTCGATTTTGCACTTATGTCCCACCTCATTGGCAAATAAGCCGATTCAACAGTGTATCCAATCAAGGGGATTGCAGCAGAGCAGCATGATCTCATCCTCCAAACATATTTCACTGTTTATAAACCTAAGTATCCTGGGTTTTATTGTTTTATTTATGTGTATACCAAACAACAAAGATATGTTTGTATAACTTGGCAAACGCGAAGCGAAAAATAAATCCTTACATAAGAATCTAATTAATTTTTGGAACCCAAACGCGAAGCGGAAAAAAATTTTGCCCACGGGAGAATCAATTTTGAGGTGTGAAAATAAAAATTCGCGCGAATTTTTATTTTCACACCTCAAAATTGATTCTCCCGTGGGCAAAATTTTTTTCCGCTTCGCGTTTGGGTTCCAAAAATTAAATAGATTCTTATGTAAGGATTTATTTTTCGCTTTGCTTTCCACCAATTAAAACAGGTGGGATCTATTTGTTTATTATCATTATCATATTCAAAGTTTCTTTTGCATTTAAAGAATCTAGAACAAAACGCGAATAAAATATAACAAAAGTTATAATTCATTATTGTTTTATATTTCGAAAAGCGTGGGGCTTATGTCCCACCTAAATGAAAAATATATGGAGCTTCGAGCTTATGTCCCACTCAAGTGGGATATAATTCTTAAATTAAATGTCAACCCACTCAAGTGGAACATAACTCCCATAAATAAAAAGTGGGTGCTATATCCCTGGGCCTTTTGTCCCTGCGACATGTTTTTCTACCTTCTTGAGACTAATCTGTTAATGAATAAATAAGAGGCACATAAGAAAAAAAAAATTTTTTGGAACCTATACCTCGATTGGATGGACAGAATTCCCAAATTGGTGTTGGGGCCATTCTGCCTTAATAAATTAGGGCCTTATATGCCTTTGAAAATAAAAAAGGTTAGCATTTTAATATACGGGTTAACTTAGGTCCACTTCTATGCTCACTTTTCTAGCATTCGGCCTTATTTCTCACTTGGGACTCGGCGTTATTTCACTTTGACAAAGCGCAATAAGGCCGAATGTTGAAATTCGGCGTTATTTCGCTTTTGTAAAGTGAAATAACGCCGAATTTTGGAATTCGGCGTTATTTCGCTCGGCGTTATTTCACGGCACCGAATTAACTAACACTACCAATAGTTTAAATAAAAATTTCGACATTTTACTAAAAAACATTTGAGCCCTTAGAAAAAATGTCTAATAATGTATGACATTTAAATGATAAAGGAAGTGTTGTCTGTAGTGCAATTTCTTGGTACGTATTTTATTGCGTATGTACCTAAATTTGTTTAAGAATTTATATTTTTTAATTTGTTATAATTTGGCTTAAACACTTAACTTAGTCATTGAAATTAGTACAAATTATATTATTATTTTCTTCGAAAAGAAAACCACAACCACTTTTTGAAATTATTTGGATAAAAGTATTTTTTAGTGTGGAGTAATTGTCAGTCCTATATTGTCAGAAACTAAGCTTAATAAGGAGCTGTGCTTTGAACTGAGAGCAGTTAACTTTGGATCTAATCTACAAACTTAAAATAGAGCCGCATTCAAAAATGATCCACAAAAAAGCATGCAATTTTCTTTTGTATGAGTTTTTATTAATATTTTAGATCAGTTTGGTTTATCAGACTTCAAGTACAATAATTTGGTTTACATTTTGCTGATAAATTTCGGTTTTCATGCTCATTGACGAGCGTAAAATTATATTTGTAATAGCGAAACGAAAAATGTAAGAAAGACTGGAGTTTATCCTATTTATTCAAACAACATTGGATAAACCCCAGTCTAAAGCTAAACTAACGACTATGAATATGCCCCGATTTGCTGTCTCAGTTTATAAATCTCTGGTGTATTTTTTGCTGTATAATGCTTTAATTTTAAAGTAGACTTCAATCGCTACGTTTAAAATTTTAAGACCCATTTTTTGATAAATCGGAAATAAAAATTTTATGGAGCGAATGAAATGTTCAAGGAGCCTGTTTGGCGATAAATATCCGGCTCTGTCAACACTGCTTGGTTATTTTATATTCATTATGAGCACGATGAGCCTTCTCTGGGCTCCTCTGCTTTACTTCTCAATAATCTTCTCTCCGTATGAAGTTCAACCTTTTCTGGACGGCCAAATTTTGTTTTATTTGCAGTTGTTTTTTTTATAATTTTCAAACACATAATAGCTGTGTTTTTTCGGCATTGCTATCCGTATCCGTAGTTGGTGTTTACATGCATTAAAAAAAACAACACGCAGCTGCCGATATAAGTTTACGATATACGATATAAGTGTATAAGTTTACGTTTTCTTTTCTCTTGTTGCATGCATATACATTTTTGTTCAGTGTTGATATTTGGGAAATCCTACTGCGGACAGCTTTGCCAAAAAAAAAATATGGCGTATTGTATTGAAGAACGTGGTCCTACTGACTATTTGGGAAATTTCACCAAAAGATTTTTTGATGAAATTTGGACTTTTTTTCTTTTAGTGCTCTTGGCGTCATAAAATTCAAAACGGTATCCTTCATTTTTATAAATTCTGGGAATTTTTTTAAAAACTATAGGAGAACACTTGTTTTGCAGATATACAAAAAATGATCTCCTTATTGAGACTTTTTAGACTATGTGTACAATGTGTGTTTACATTTATGTATATTTTTATTTGAAGATTGTCTTTACGATACAAATCTATATTCCAATGTAATAAATCAGTCAAGTAATCGTCTACTTAATGTTTTTTTTTAATAAGACTTTTTAAATAATTATTGATGCAATATAATTAAGCTTTTCACGGCCTTTAGTTTATACATAAATTTTGCATCTTTTAAAAAATTTGTTTATATTTGGCAAGAAATTATATTCAACCCACTCTATATAAATTATATGGTTTGTACATATTTTAATTGCTATACAAAAAATTAAAAATTTCAATATTATATTTTTAATACATAAGACAGTTTAAACAGTAATCAAAGTAGAAACCATTCTACAAAAAAAATTATTTACTTGTTAAATAAAATACATAACTATAAAAATATAATGTAATATTAAATAATTTTTAGTAATTAAAGAGAATTTCATTGTTATTTTTACATATTCTAAAAAATAAATTGGAGAATTTAATTAAAAAAGTTTCCTTAATTATCAAACTGTTGCATTACATTAATGAAGTTCTGTTTTTTTACATAGTAAAACTTTAAAACAATTATAGGTACATATTAATAAAAAAAAAAGAAAATAACTCTTAAGATATTAAACTTTATGTATTAATCATATAAATACAAAAAATGATTTCAATGCAACGTCATGCAATGATGATGTAAAATATAAACACAAAAAAAAATGCATTAACTCGTTTTCAAACCTTGTCACAAACATTATCTCACTTTGAAACGCGAATAAAGGTATTTTTAATTTTAAAACCAAAGATTTTGTTTGTTGAGTTTTAATCAACAATACTTTTTTGTATTATTTGTAAATAAATTAGACTAAAAAATCAAATTTCAACACTAAAAAAAAAAAAACAAAATGATAAAAAAAAATAAAACAATACACATTGCAATGATAATTTTATGAAAATGTTTATTTTTACAACAAAAAATAATAAAAAAAATATATTTACATATATTGCATGTTGGTATATTAAAATTTATAATGAAAGTGAAATTAATAATAATGTTCTATAAGTTAAAGTTTAAGAATTATAAATAAATCTAAGCGTACCTATGTATTCGGCGTAATTAAATAATAAATAAAATGTTTTATAAATAGTTGCAAGTCAATTGTGTTTTTTTTTAACATATGGAAATCTTAAAGACAAACTTACTTATCAGGTGAGTACTTTGTTTAACATAAATTTTCTTTCCGTTTTTTTTTTTTAATTTGTGTTCTCTTTTTAGAAGGCTGAATAGCCCTAGTGAAGTATCCGCCGCGGCGAGCCGTGCGTCTTCGAAAATTAGTTCATGAAATAAATTCAATTTATAAGTTCAAGTGACCTCAACTCCAAAAATTTATAAAGCGTTTCGTCTGCCTAACTTAGGCCTGCGTTAGTCGTGTTCATAAAGTCAGATCTGCGATCGGACTAACTTAGTCCAACTGCAGTTCTGCTGTTCATAAACTTCATTATGTCGTCAACATCGTGCAGATTGCGCAGCCAAAATTTTACTGATGCAGAACTCACGAAGAAATTTATTTGACTCTTGATTCAATTTTTTTTTTTGTTATTAAATGTAAATATTGTAAAAAAAATGAAAAGCAAACATATTAATTAGGGTGGTGCAAAAAAATTTTTTTTTTCATTTTTCAAAATTCAACGTGGATATTATTATGGCCAAATTATCGAAGAAAAAAAAATTTTCCATTAGGGTGGTTAAAAAACATTTTTTCAAGTTATTGAAAAAAAAATAATTTTCACTGCAGAGAAAGTTTTAAAACATGGTTTATGAAATATAATGTAAAATTGGGTTAGGTATTTTCAAATTAGGGGCCTAAGAAAAATGGTATATTTTACATTTACGCTTGAAATTCAACCAAATTCAATTTAATTAATTTGACATGAATTTAATATTACTATAGCAAAAACGCACTTAAAAAACTTTCTGTGCATCCTAATTAAAAATATTTTTTCCATAGACAATTTTTTTTTTGGAGAAAGTATGTATTTTTTTTGAGCCACCCTAATGTGACACGGTTTGTAAAATTTTTGTGTTATTAAAAACAATATTTTCAGGAACTGAAAAGTAAATATTTTTTGCTTATTAAACAAAACTCATTCTGGGGTCATTTTTTATATTTTTTTCTGACGTTTATGAACACTCAGTGACTGCTGAAAATTGTACTAACGCAACGCAGGCCTGCAAACATTCTGCAGAATTGGTGTGTTCTTTAATGCAGCAAAGCAGAAAGACGATTGTACTAACGCAGATTTCCGACGTTTATGAAAACACCCATACCTTCTGAGATGTGGGTTTACTTTTATTTTATTTTCTGTTTTCCAATTTGTGAATATTTTTCCATTATCCTGGTGGAAACCAACGAAAAATTTCGTTGCGTATCAGCAGTGTTTAAACTGTTATACCAAACAGAACAATGAGCAATACGTAGAAAAGTTCCGATCTCAAGGATAATTTGGTTCATCGTTTCAAAATATAGTCGCATACATAATTGTAAACCACATAATGAACATAATTTATTCAACGCATAGCAAACATACATTTTTCAGATGGTTTATTTGATTTTTGACAATCTGAACCCTTACTACGATACCAAATTAGTACATTTTATAGAAAATAGGTGTGCTTTTTACTTCAACCGGGCTAAACTGGACAAAAAAAAAAACCCATCGGGGCTTAACCGCTGCATATTGAATGTTCCGAAATCAGCAGACACAAACAAATTAAGAGTTAACACATTTTTCGCTTTCGGGTTTTTCTTGTATGTTTCATAAAGAGATACAAAAATGTATGCTAGCAAAAAAATATGAATACATTTTTTCATTCCAAACGTCAGTTTTCACGTTTTAAAAAAAATCTAAGCAATTTATGAAAAAGTAAGTTTGGTAGCACAGATTTAAAACTGTTCAAGAAGTTAAGCTCAGAGAAATCTATGGGCTAAACAACTAAGCTCAAGGGACATTAATTGGCACGGTCTATTGAACTTCTCGAAGCACTTTTTTGAACAATTGGATTATTTAGAAGACCATAACAAGTATTTTCCGATGTTCAATCGGACTCAACTATTGATTTTTGAGGTCACTTATTTAGTAAATTCTGAAACATGCCCCTAGATGTGTTTCGAATGTATCTCCGCTAACAAAACTAAGTGGATTTTGGAGAGAGATCTCGCCAAAATCTAGATTATGGAGTGCGACGAAGAAATATATTTTTTGTTAGTCAAAACACAATTCAAGAGAACATTTAAGTTGTTAACACAATGGTTTTCTACCTATTGATCTAACAGATTACTTGGTATTTAAAAAAAAATGAAACCAATATAAAATAATTTTTTTTCCACAAAATGCAGTATTTTTATTAGAATTTCAAACACTGAAACTGTTTTTGCGTTTTGAGCTTGTGCCCAGCACAAAAATATTTTTTTTTTGTTTGTAGATCGTCTTCTCCTGAAAAAAATTTTTAAATCGAAATGCTTGGTTCGTCCGCTGCAGGGTAAATTTAATGATTTTACCGAGTCTATTATCATTATATTTAAATTTATTTCATGAATAACGAAGAAAAATAACTAAAATAATAAAAATTATTAAAATTATTTTTATTTTAAGTGGAGCGATTGAATATAATTCAATTTATAAGTTCAAGTGACCTCAACTCCAAAAATTTATAAAGCGTTTCGCCCAGGTACGACAGTGGGCTTATCAGTTAGATCTGTCGTACCCTTACTAAGATCTAACTGATAGATTTCTAACATAGATTTCTCTGAGCTTAACTTCTTGAACAGTTTTAAATCTGTGCTACCAAACTTACTTTTTCATAAATTGCTTAGATTTTTTTTAAAACGTGAAAACTAACGTTTGGAATGAAAAAATGTATTCATATTTTTTTGCTAGCATACATTTTTGTATCTCTTTATGAAACATACAAGAAAAACCCGAAAGCGAAAAATGTGTTAACTCTTAATTTGTTTGTGTCTGCTGATTTCGGAACATTCAATATGCAGCGGTTAAGCCCCGATGGGTTTTTTTTTTTGTCCAGTTTAGCCCGGTTGAAGTAAAAAGCACACCTATTTTCTATAAAATGTACTAATTTGGTATCGTAGTAAGGGTTCAGATTGTCAAAAATCAAATAAACCATCTGAAAAATGTATGTTTGCTATGCGTTGACTAAATTATGTTCATTATGTGGTTTTCAATTATGTATGCGACTATATTTTGAAACGATGAACCAAATTATCCTTGAGATCGGAACTTTTCTACGTATTGCTCATTGTTCTGTTTGGTATAACAGTTTAAACACTGCTGATACGCAACGAAATTTTTCGTTGGTTTCCACCAGGATAATGGAAAAATATTCACAAATTGGAAAACAGAAAATAAAATAAAAGTAAACCCACATCTCAGAAGGTATGGGTGTTTTCATAAACGTCGGAAATCTGCGTTAGTACAATCGTCTTTCTGCTTTGCTGCATTAAAGAACACACCAATTCTGCAGAATGTTTGCAGGCCTGCGTTGCGTTAGTACAATTTTCAGCAGTCACTGAGTGTTCATAAACGTCAGAAAAAAATATAAAAAATGACCCCAGAATGAGTTTTGTTTAATAAGCAAAAAATATTTACTTTTCAGTTCCCGAAAATATTGTTTTTAATAACACAAAAATTTTACAAACCGTGTCACATTAGGGTGGCTCAAAAAAAAAAATACATACTTTCTCCAAAAAAAAAAAAAACATTATAAAAACATTCACATTTGGAACAAATTGTCTATGGAAAAAATATTTTTAATTAGGATGCACAGAAAGTTTTTTAAGTGCGTTTTTGCTATAGTAATATTAAATTCATGTCAAATTAATTAAATTGAATTTGGTTGAATTTCAAGCGTAAATGTAAAATATACCATTTTTCTTAGGCCCCTAATTTGAAAATACCTAACCCAATTTTACATTATATTTCATAAACCATGTTTTAAAACTTTCTCTGCAGTGAAAATTATTTTTTTTTCAATAACTTGAAAAAATGTTTTTTAACCACCCTAATGGAAAATTTTTTTTCTTCGATAATTTGGCCATAATAATATCCACGTTGAATTTTGAAAAATGAAAAAAAAAATTTTTTTGCACCACCCTAATTAATATGTTTGCTTTTCATTTTTTTTACAATATTTATATTTAATAACAAAAAAAAAATTGAATCAAGAGTCAAATAAATTTCTTCGTGAGTTCTGCATCAGTAAAATTTTGGCTGCGCAATCTGCACGATGTTGACGACATAATGAAGTTTATGAACAGCAGAACTGCAGTTGGACTAAGTTAGTCCGATCGCAGATCTGACTTTATGAACACGACTAACGCAGGCCTAAGTTAGGCAGACGTTTATGGAAACACCCTATGCTATGATAAAATATAAAAAAAAAGAGTTGTACACTTACAAGCGATTGAAGTTATACTGCCCACTCAAAAAAATTCATTATACCTAATCGAAAGCTGATTATTATTTTAAATATTTATATCTGGCTAAAGGTTCTCCAAAAGGAAATTTTTATTCTCGATAGACCCAAATTTTTGAAGTTATACTTCTTTTGCGGCGCACTGTGGGATGAAATGGGATTCTAGCGCGCCAAAAGTTCGTTTGAGAAGATTATACTATGTAAGGTCTTATTTTCTTCTGCATTTACTTTTTAAGGTCGTTGTTAACATTTTTTATATGCAGAAAATCGAAAACAAAATAAGGGTGAGAGGGTTGAGGGGTTAATAAGCTCGGTTAAAAGAGAAGTATGAATCTCTGAATAACTGTTTCGCCCTATTTCGGACCCGAGAAATCCATTGGCATCATTAGTTTTTCGATTTATCGGTACGACTTCGAACAAAATTTTTTTTGAAAGTTTTTTCAATTATTTTGAGAGTTTCCCACTGTTTTTAGTCATTTTAAACCAAAAACAATATTTATATTGCTAACAATTCTGCTCAAACGTTATTTGCTACCAGTCGAAAGACATATAAACAATTATAAACAATTTTGAACAATTAATTTGAAAGTTTAGTGATTTTTTGAAGAAATTAAAAAAAAAAAATCGAAATTTTTTACATTTATCGTTTTTTCGCTGTTTTTGTTCTCTTTTGCACAAATACATTGCATGTTTTCCATTAAAAATTAATTTAACTGTTAATTTAGTGTTGGTTAAACTTCGACAATCTATTGATAGCATCGATAACAAAAAAATATCGAGTATATCGATACTTCACAACACTATCGATAGTTTCAATACTTCCAAATTATTTTATCACAAGGCTACCGATATTGGGCCTTACTAATAATCAAATTTAAAGCTCAGTTAAATATTTAACTGAGCTTTAAATATTTCTCCATACCAATAACCAATTTAATAGCAAAGATTATAGAATACGTATAGAATATGTATTCTATAATCTTTGTTAATAGTCAGGTTAAGGGTTAACGCCACGTTAATTTTATAGTTGGGAAACTGAACTATAAACGCACGGTTAAATTAAAACGCACGATTTGCCAGCAAAAAAAAAACATTTGTCAAGTAAACAAGTTGTTGAGAAAAATTAAAAGTATTGGCGGCAAATTATTAAATAAGTAAATGGAAACATTAATTTGTTTATAAATATTTCTTTTTTTTTATTAATAAATATTCATTACTTTCAGAATAGGCTGAAGAAAGAAAACTTAAAAAGAAATAGATCTGCACATATTCATCGTCGTACTTCACGATAGATGAACTTTTTTTTATGCACTTTTGGCCTTCTTGGGCTCCATTTTTTAACGGAAAAGTGTGTTGGGTTTTCCAATAATGGGTACTAGAATTCTTTTAGTTCAAGTATTAAGAGTTGTCTCTGAAAATATTAAATATTTTCGAAACATTTTTTGAAAATGGGTTTTGGCGCACTAGAGTCCCATTTCATCCCACAGTGCGGCGGCGGCGTTGCGTTGGGGTATGAAAATTAACTTTTTAAAAAGAAATGTGAAATGGATTAACAAGTGCTCATAAAACAGGGGTGGAATTGGCTAAGGTGATTGTTGATCATCACAATAAGTACTTTTGCTCCACGTAAGGTGATTATCAAAGTGACGATCACTTTTTTGTTATGGTTTGTGGGTGACAGCTATTTATGTGTCACTCTCACTTTCTATTTCCTCAACGGCGAACTTCATTATATTAAAAAATAATACGAACATTTTAGTTCGTTGAGTAAAATATGGTTTCTTGTGAAGAAAAAATGTAAAATACTTAATATTTATTAAGAAATAAAAAAAAAAATTGGACCGTTAGGGATCGAACCTCGGTCTTCCCCGTGTGAAAATTTCTGCACTTGTAGGGTTTTGGTGACCACTTTACACAGAGCAAATAATAGGTGATGGCCAAAAGTGACAATCAAAAAGGTGATAATCAACTATCACCTTAGCCGATTCCACCCCAGTTTTCTTATGGTACGAATCAACCTAGTGAATTTCAGTTAGTGAGAAGTATAACATACATACACTCTTTTTTTCCTGAACTTTTTTTTAGTGTTAACTATGATCCATACTCATGTTATGACTTTTAATTAGGGCGTTCGTTATTTAAATATTTTTCGAGAATCAAGTTCCTTAGTGGAAAAACTGTTTCAAAATAATAAAAAAAAATCCTCCAATTTTAGCAGATTTTTATTTTGACGTTAGATGGCCCCACGAGCATGTTGACTTACGAGGCCATTTTTTAGGTAAAGTCTTTAATGTAAAAATGTTTGATGAGGTTCTTGTCTACATTAAACACCGTTTTCAAAATGGTATAATCCATCTTTCTAGGACCAGGGGTTTAGTCAGGGTATACATTTATATACTTTTATTAATTTTTTGCGTTCCTTATTTTTCCAAAGTAAACTAATAAAAAATATGAAGAGTAAGATTGCGATATTAATCTATTCTTTTTATTTTCAGTACAAATGCAAAAACAAACACGCGATTTTAGTTTCCAATTTTACTGTCTTCAATTAGAAGTAGAAGACGACGATGACATAAGGTACTTGAGAGCTGAGACGATAAACAAAATTTCAGAAAAAAATGTGGAACGCTTCACGATTTTGCGTGTCATCCTTGCGCAGGGGCCATGCTAATCTTCTCTGTATCGTTCCAATTTTAGTATATGTTCTGCCGAAGCAAGAACAAATGGTAAGTAATTGATATTTTATATAAATTACCTTTTAACGAAAAAAAATCTGCGAATTGTTTGCATAGAAATATAACATAATTAAAATCTAAAAATTCATTTTAAGAAACATAGAAAAAAAGGTTTAGATATTAGTTTATAATAAAATTATATGTATATGTTGTGTATATAATTAAGTAAATACTCAAACCTTAGCACTCAATGTTATACGTATACACAAATTATAAGAATATAACATTGCAGACATGGTTTCCGTGGTGTAGTGGTTATCACATCCGCCTAACACGCGGAAGGCCCCCGGTTCGATCCCGGGCGGAAACAGTATATATTTTTTTGTATTGAAAAAAAAAAACCCAAATATTTCTATAGTTTGGTTTCAAATTTGTATCAATAAAATTTTGATTGTTAACTTGACAATTTTTTTTTTTAACTACCGATTTTTAAAGTTACATATTTTAAAAATTTCCAAGTAAACAAACAAAATTTTTATTTGTTTTTTATGTTGAACTTGATAATTATTTTATTTATTACCTTCTTTGTTTTGCATGGGCGTAGCTAGAGATTTTATCTAGGGTGGGCCAGATGATATCGTCCACCTGAAGCCATGCATTTTTTTTTACTTTGCTCCCTACAGCTACAATGGCAAATTATTCGCCAAGCTCTGTTGTTTAAAATAACTTAAAATTTGTCAAAAATAATGGTTGTGTAACTCAATTCTTTTGAAAAAAGGTGTTTTTTGATTAATGGTATCGTATTTTGTTAATATCATTCAATATAAAGAGGAATCAACTCCAATTACGCAATATATCTTCGATAGTTACTGTTTTTTGTTTTTATATTGTGTGGTGTTAGGTATATGGAATTATTTTTTTTAAAAGCTTGTTATCTCGAAATGCAATTGGATGGAGTTACAGCACTTTTATTTTGATGGACACACATGTTGAATTCATTCAAAATATATGACAGCGATTGGCTTTAAAAACTGACCTTACCAAGCTTTCAATTTTATTTTATTTGCTTTATATTTTTACTTAAGGTGCTCTTGAAACCTAAGCCGAAATGTAGGAAATTAAATTTTGGGCATTGGGTTAAGTTAAGAAATTTGAATGTCTGGTTAGTAAAAAAAATTATCTTTGGCTTAATTTACCTGTGTGAATTTGAATACATTTTTAACGTAGGGGAAAGGTGCGAACAGTGAGACAGTGCAAACAGTGAGACACTCCAATTTTCTCTTTTCTGAAAATAAGCACAGTAACGCTAGTTTGGGTCAAAACGTTTATTTCCCCGTCTGCGTCTTTTAATTTTGTCCCGACTAAATTAAAGCTGTTCATTTTCCTACACCGTAAAATATCACACAAAATCAGGTGAAAGTAGTTTTTGGAGTGTTATAAAAAGAGTGTATAACACAAAAAAATCTGGTTAGTGGACAGAACTTTTTTTAAATATAGGTATATTATATTTGTATGTTCTTTCATAAAAAAATATCATGTAATAAGAATTCTTTCTCATTTTTTGTAATTTTATAATTTTCCGAAAAATGACAAAAAGTAAACAGTGAGACATTATGTAAAAGCAAACAGTGAGACATAGATTTTTTAAAAAGCAAACAGTGAGACATAAATTAAAAAAAAAAATGTATTATATTAGCATGCCTTCAATATGATGTCGTAGTTTTTTTCTTTCGTTTTTTTTTTGGCTTTTTGTTATTTTTTTTTGAAAAAATGGGTTAAAGTAACATGAATTAATTAATTATATACTTGTCAATTACCTAATTATTTGATGTTTTCGTTAATTTTTTTCACCTAAGAATGTCTCACTGATCGCACCCCTTGCAAACAGTGAGACGTTTTGACTTTTTCTACATTTTAGTCCAATGTGATGCTCTCATTCATTCTTTAACTTCAAGTTTTTTTGCAACATTAAGATAAAATATGTCTTAAACTGTCTTTAAAGTTTCGTTAAGCTATCTTGAAAACATTCTAAGATATACCAATTTAAAAAAAGGGTGTCTCACTGTCCGCACCTCTCCCCTAGATATATTTTTTTTTTCTGCAAAACAAAAGAATTAATGATGTCAAATTAATTTATAAATATTAACATAACGTCGGTCTCATGAGAAAACCTCGTAACCAGCGTTACCACTTGCAGAAAAAAAGTCGAAGTAGATTTGAAGAAAAAATGGAAGTAGATTGAGAAAAATCGAAGTAGATTTCAAAATATCCTTTTTTTAATAAAAATCTATTTAAAAAAAAATTATTCTCTTAAATTTCTTTAAGTTAAATAATTTAATTAGTAAAAACAACTAAAACCAAAGTTTAGAATTCTTTCAAACTATATATTTTCGGTATAAATATATTTCTATACATTATTTTATAACAATTTTTAGTCAAATATTTGGTTTTCTGCAAAAAGAAGTAGAATTGGCTTATATTTTGATAATTTGAAGTAGATTGGAACAGAGATTTTAAAATGAAGTAGATTTCGATATTTTTGTGATGGTGCGAAGTAGGGAGTAGATTTAAATTTTTTTTGAAAAAAAGAAGTAGATCTACTTCAATTGAAGTAAAGTGGTACCACTGCTCGTAACTCCCAAAATCAAAATTTTACAGGACAGACGAAAGAGTAAACAAACAACAGAGTATTTGGGAAGAAACGCGCTGTGCAAAATTTGAATTTAAGTCTATTTAGAGTTTTCGGAATGACCCCAAATGTTCTGGGTTGCTCCGCTAACATATTTTCTAAAGAATGGCATTCAAAAGACATTTTTGAAAAAAAGTGGAGTTACGAGGTTTTCTCATGAGACCGACGATAAGCTTCCAACACACTTTTTCCTGTGAATTTTATTTTTGTGCCATTCACTAACAATTTTTTTTATCATCAATAAAATAAAACATGTATATTGAAAAATATTAATTTTCCCTAATACACACTCATAATGTTGCTCTTGACAACTGAAATTATCTTTTCACCTCAAAAGTGTCAAAAATGTATTCTCGTCTTAACATTTTACCCGATTCACACACGGCCTAAATATCAAAATAAAGTCTTGTGCCAAAATTTTAAGTTGAAAAAGCTAATTATTGAATCCGGCCTTTGAGGGCCAGTTGTACAAATATTAAATCCATGGTTCAGCAACTTTTATCTTCTGAATTCGGTGGTAAATTTGACTTTTAGCACTGGTTCTAGGTCCATATAGGTTGAAATAGCTAGATCCATTCTTTAAATAAAGTTGATCCACTGCTCATCCGCCGAAATCGGCGAGTTAAATTCCTGATCCGAAGCTGAACCACGTTTGTACAACTGGCCCTGAGTCTGCTCATATAAACGAGGTATGTACTTATACTATAGCAAACAACCTTATAATTCTCAGCAAGCGATATTATGAAAAAAAAAAAAAAACTGTCAGTGGGAGCTAATACCAGACTAAATACAGAACTATAATTGTCGGATGAACATGAAACGGACGGCAACAGTGCTCGCAACCGCACTCGACGGAAGAAAACTTATCAAAAAGACAAAGAAAACAACAACAAAAACGTGAATTTTACATAAGCTTCCGACTGCTTCCTCCAATTATAGTTCTGGCTTAAAAGTTCCATAGTACTGCCAATTTTTCTAGAGTGGGCCATGGATTTTCTAGGGTGGGCCTGGCCCACCCATGACCCCCCCTTCCTACGCGCATGTTGTTTTGCTTCTTTTAGTTCAGATTAAATTAAAAACGCATCTTTTTATTTTATAAAATTATTTATTTTTGGCCTATATATTTCGAGGTCTTACTTGCCTCATCTTCAGGGTATAAAAAATAATTACAAATCGTATGTAACTATAAAACCGATAAAAAGGATTATACAAACACTTATTATAATCTTATAGTTAATAGAAAAATTCAAAGTAGGTAACTAAATTCAAAATTTCTATAATATTTTTTGAACAATACTTTAAAGAATTTTTTAAATTTTTATTAAAATTAATTTTTGATTTTTCAATTCTTTTAAATGTCGAAAAAAATTTTTAGAAAATGGTTCATCTTTTTTAAAAATATTTTAATGGTAATTTATTTTTTAATTTAAATTATTTGTTAATATAATTTATTAAAACGCATTGTAATTATTTTTTAGACCCTGAAGATGAGGCAAGTAAGACCTCGAAATATATAGGCCAAAAATAAATAATTTTCTAAAATAAAAAGATGCGTTTTTAATTTAATCTGAACTAAAAGAAGCAAAACAAAGAAGGTAATAAATAAAACAAAATTTTATTAATACAGATTTGAAACCAAACTTTAGAACTTGGTACATTTTTACATACATCTCAGTACTTTTTGTGCCAGAATAATTTCAACATAGTATACCTAACTTGGCTCTTTTTTAACAGTAATGTTTTTGTTGTGATTTCACTACTTTTTGCAAGGTATTGCTGTAGAATTTAATATATTTATATTGGATGAAAATTCAGTGGAAATGGGCGGTTGCCACGCCCCCGGGCTTAAGGTCTCAGATTTAAAATGTTTCCTTTGTATAAACTATCAGCTCTACTATTCTACCAAATTTCAAGATTCTACGATTCAGCGAAAATGGGCGGCTACCAGGCCCCTTTTTTCCTTTGTATACACGACCACAAGACCCATCACCGTTTAAAATTACAAATTTTTGCGATAGCGGGAAGTTCTCCATAATTTTGATGATCTGTCAGTGAGTAGTTACGGTTTTCGCGATTTTTGAAGCCCTATATTTCAGAAACTACTCATTGTAAGAATCTTAAATTTTTGTGAAAAGTTTGGTTTTGGCCCACTCAACAAATGAATTTGAAGTTTCTAGCATCTTTGGTGTGGGAGTTAGAGGGGGGTCAAAAATGGCCTTTTACAAAAGAAAAAAAAAAAAACAAAAAACAATACACTTATGTAGCTTTAAACAAAAAATAATAAACTAACATTACATTACAACAATTACTACTTTTTTTTTTGTAATAAGATCGAAGAATTAGTAATGCATCCAAAGATATACGTCCGCTATTTGCTTCTTAATTAAGTGCAAGACTCAATTCTTTTTGGAAGAATAAACATTAAATACTTATAGGTATAATGGTTGTATTTTTCTCGGATCACATCTTCAAAAGGAACCATCCCTCTTTTATCAGTTTTAAATAATGTAGTTTCATCAGATTCTACGGCTCCGTTGGGATTCTTAAATTGTAAAGCTGTTTTTTTTCAACTTTTCTTTTAAGGTTAGTTTATTTAGAAGATTTGCATTTGCTTAATTTAATGAAAATCGGCATTTGTTCAATGACGCGCGTCATTTTTGAAAATTGACACGCGCTACTTTTGGAACTTTATCAAAAGTGCCGCCCGTGATTTTTTAAAAATGAAGATCTTAAGGAAGTTTATATCATCTGTAGGAACAATTCTTTTTTGCGAATTTGGTTTATACTTTTTCATGTCACTAGAACTTTTTTCGATCTCACTATTTTATAGACAATCATACATGAAATTGATGTAGTATATTCCGAGGAATTCGAATATTGTATTGACAATTCAAAACAAAATTTATTTTCACCCTTATGGACACTTTTTTGTGACCACTTTTAATTTTTGTCCTGCCAAATTCGCACCCGTGTGCCGACAGAGGGTTAACAGAGAAATTTACATTAACACAATTAAAGGTATATCAAAGTAAGCGTTTTCTTAAATCATAGCTATGTGGTGTCAACTTTGCAGGATAAAGCGTTACTGTGGAATAGTTTTTTTTTCCAAGAATATGCCTACCCAAAAATAACCCCTCAAATTTTCATTATCTTGTTGCGGGAAACCCTGCCTGGAAAGTTTAAATAATAAAATTAAATCAATTTACAGAGTTTCTGCAATCACTGCCTTTTTTCTCACCCGCGACATAAAAAAAGACACATAAATTTAAATTTCATACCAAACATAATTTCAGAAAAAAATGTGGAACGCTTCACGATTTTGCGTGTCATCCTTGCGCAGGGGCCATGCTAATCTTCTCTGTATCGTTCCAATTTTAGTATATGTTCTGCCGAAGCAAGAACAAAAGTGTAGTGAATGATTTTGTACATACTTTTCACTATGACGAAAAAAAATCTGGGAACTATACAAACAGTAAAGAAAAATAAACAGTGCAATCTACAATTCATTCGAAAAAAAACAAAAACATAGAAAAGTGGCATAATGGTTTAGATACATGGAATTAGTATATAGTAAAACTAAATTTATTCAGTTAAGTAGATACTCGAACCTTAATCACTCAATATTGTAACTGTATCGAATTTATAACAATATAACACTACAGATATGGTTTCCGTGGTGTAGTGGTTATCACATCCGCCTAACACGCGGAAGGCCCCCGGTTCGATCCCGGGCGGAAACAGTTATTTTTTTTTCAATTTACTTTACATGTTTTTTTTTAATTTCGGCTATATATTTGCTGTGTTTTTTTGGCATTGCTATCCGTATCCGCAGTTGGAGTTTACATGTATTGCAAAAAACAACACGCCTGCCGATGATAATAAATCGATAGAATTTAGACAAAGTTTCTTTATCTTTGTGTGTTCATAAAAAGCCATTGTACGTGGTTTGAGAGTGGAAATCGTTAGCTTACGATTTTGGTGGCGCTGTTTTTCTCCATGACAGTACTATAGATTTTATAAACAAAGGGTCCGGTGCACTCATGGGTTTTTTGACACCATTGATACCATTTCATGCTATAATAATTATACACAAAGTTGCGTCACTTTGACGCTCGTGCGGTGACGCTCCGTCAGTTTACTGTAGTTGCGATGACGCTGCGGGTAAATTGAAGTAGCGTCATCGCAACACCAGTAAATTTATGCAGTGTTACCGCACGAGCGTTAAATTGACGCAGCTTGAACGAAACAGTGAATTGAATTATAAAAATCTGTAATTCTTCTAAAATACACAGGAGCCAAAGCTAAGTCTAATCAAAAATTTGGCAGATACGTGTCAAGTTATTTTATTTTTGCTATCTAATAACATAAATATTATTTCAAATACCTTTCGTGCTGATTTTTGGTGAATTATTTCTCAAACATCGAATTTCACGGTTTTGACTTTTAAACATCCATATCTCGAGTAGCAGATTTTTTTACATTTTTGGTTTGTATGTGTGACTTATATAATTTAATAATATCTATCGATTCCAGTATCAATTTTTATTCTACCACTTTTTGTTAAGGAAATAGCTTGTTGACCTTTTTCTAAATTTGCCTCAGTTTCCCCTTCTAAAATGTCAAATTTCTA